>NC_079434.1:9546788-9691788 GCF_026213295.1 Gadus chalcogrammus
GTAGAGACAGAGGCAAAGTGGGAAAGAGACAGCGTACGGGGACACGTATGAATTAGCGACGGAAAAAGACACACAGAAACATAGTGAGAGAGTGAGGAAGTGAGCGATCGACTCATGGAGAATCCTTAGCAGGAGAAAAGGGTGTATATATAGTGTCGGATGGAAAGAGACGCAGAGGGTAGGAGAGCGAGGACGCCGTGCTATAACAGAACATACTGTACTGTTTGTTGCAAACCCATGAGCTGCCAGCTATCGGGTTATTAACAGACCCGAAGATCAGCATCCCCTCAGCTTAACACACCGCTATCGGAGCTCAGAAACAACCCAGGTCTGGTCACACACAGGACGACTAACGAATGTGGTGACCGCCAAGTCACCTCTGGCACCTGTTCCTGTGGATAAATTACCGGTGGCAATCAATTCTTCTTCGCTGCTCTCAAACAGTAGTTGCCAGTAGCAGAAAGTGAAGAAAAATGGATTCACGCCGGGTGAAACTATATTAAAGTGGATTTTAAAGGGGCTAATACATTACGTCATATCAGATCGGTACATAGACTTGTGTACTCCTAGGGATGTCCCGATCCGATATTTGGATCGGATCGGCCGCCGATATTAGCAAAAAAATGCATATCAATATCGGATCGGACTGCACGGGAAAATCCCAATCCGGACTCCCGATCCAGTATGTTTTCAAAACTCCGGTCCGCGCACCAATGTAGGTAATCCCTTCCAGTTTTTTTCCGCTTTTCCCCCCAAATCCGGTCCGCGTTGTTCAGCACACCTAGCGCACACTGTGTGTGTGGTAATTTGACTATTTTCTACTCAGGTTTTGTGTGTGTTGCTTTTATATATAATGTTATATTGTTTACAATATTGTTTACACTCTTGTTGTTCAAGAACAGAGCACTGATGCCAATTCAGTGTGTGTTTGGTAATTTGACTATTTATTATTTTGTCTATTTTGTGTTTATTTAACCCTGAATAAACAGGTCAGCTTCTCATTACCAACTATTGTGGATTATTCAAACTAACCTAATTAAGTTGGCTAGTTGTTCTTAAGAGTAAAACCCTTTTCAACATGAGTAGTACAACAAAATAAGTAAATATCTTTAATCTTTAATACATGCTTGGATCGGCCGGTATCGGTATCGGCCGATGCTAAAAGCTACAATATCGGTATCGGATCGGAAGTGCAAAAAGCTGGATCGGGACATCCCTACTCCCTGATGCCCGATCCAGCATTTTTAGCTGCATCAGAGGCATTTCCGAAATCAGGCATAGGAACAACTCTAGGAATAACAACAATATGACTGCTACTATTAGCAGATGCTTTGATCCACGTTGACCTGTGCAAGCGTATCCAGATCTAGGATGCTGACAGGTAGGCTGCAGTCATTGGGAATCAAACCCAGTACATTGTCGCAGAGGGTCTGCCCTACTACTGCAGCCACCACACTATCTTACACCCAAATATATGCAGGGTATCCCATAGTGTGTATATAGGTGAGGCGCAGCATCTACGCTAAACGAATGTCCACCTCTACAAACAAATTGCATTTTCGCTGAACTACACGCGCAAAGTCTGCACTAAACACTTACAATAAAGCATACAAAGCAAGGTACGAGGGGCAGACTCAGCGAGCGCCGTCACCGTGGCTCTGGCGGGGTGGACTGCTTGAGCTGGCCTCTCTTTCTGCCCCGCTTTCACACTGTTGTTTGAGGGTTCAGTTTACAGTTTGGTTAATGCTTACATACTAACATTATAATTTGTTTTTAGACCCGCGATTGTTTTACCTGCAGTACTTGAGTCGACTCCAGTAACGACAACTTGAATAGGGACTTTGAGGTTACAGCCCTGCGTCGCTTGCCCCTTTCTCAAAGCATTTCCCACCTCTGCTTAACTTTTTTTGTGGGAACCCTGAAGTACAGCTTAGAATAAGGATGGCTGTAGGTCAGCTTGGTTCTGTGAAAAGAATATCAATGGTAAGGAGACATGCAGAGTGTTTCCTGCAGGCCGTGGTCGCTCTCCTCACGTTGTTTATCATCTAGACTCATCCTGTACGCACACGTTAAGCTAATCCCTCCAGCGGCGGGAAGGTGGCTTTATTCGGTGGTGTTGTTGTTGTTGTAAGCCAGGGTTAGACCAAACAACGCCATGTAACACCTCTCTGACCTCCCGACCTATGACCTGTGACCAGGGTTTAATCACCACGAGGATCAAAACAAAGCAGTCATCGCCGGGCGTTCTCTCGACCACGTGATTCTGAAAGGTGTGATCTTCTTACCAATGACTGGCGCTCCCGGCGATTTGGACCTTGTTCGCCTCAAGGCTGAAAATGGCTGAATGTATTGTCCGTTGAATCAAAAGGTGAATGCAACAGACGTTTCTTTGGGCTGACAAAAAATGTGTATTGACTGACTGCAGGATGCTTTGGATAAAAGTGATGCTAAAACAACGCGTTATTATGCATTCAATAAATTCTCATGAAATATATAAATATATAATCTAACTTGGTCACATTACATGGCACAAACACAATATGGCCATATAAAGAAACAATACCTGAAGAACTGAAAATCACAGGTGAGTTGAACAGTGATTTGCAGAGGTGCAGATGTGTGTGTGGCGCCTCAGAGGAGATTTGCATTCAAACCTGATATTCAAATTACACCTGCGTTAGCCAGCATGGGGCTGATTACATTCACCGCAAACACACACACAGACACACAGACACACACACACACGATGTCCCCAATAGAAGTAGCAATGTCAAAGACTCGACAGCGCAATGTTCGATATTGCACCTCAAGCTCGCTATTACACTTCATGTTCCAGTGACAGCAACATCTACGGAAAACTGTATTGCCAACCATCTCCCTGCCAACACATCACCTACCAAAACACAAACAAAACACAAACCTGAGCACCTCTCTAGCTCTGTTGTTTACAGTCCACACGAGGACCTCAACCCCCTTCCTGTGAAGGTCCTGATCCGTCTTTCTGTCGTCATGGCAACAGCCTACCTATCCCCCCCTCCTACCCCCCGCCCTTCTCGACGCCGCCTGGGCTTCTTGTCTTTGTTTAAAAACTCTCTTCCTGTTCGGACAGCGCACTGTCAACACACACGGCGCCGATCAAACACACACGCACGTATTTGAACAGCCTGCAGCCCTGCAGTCAAATCTCCCACAGCATCTGGGCGGCGGGCTTCCCCAGCACTCAGCCCATGTCTTTGGTCTCGCGCTGTACAGGTAGCACGTACATGTAAATTGGGGGTGTGTACACAAAGTTTCAGTGCAAACACGGTTGAGTTGGATCGTTTTGGAAGCAGAGTGAGCTTTCTGAGGAACCTCAGCCTAGAGGAACTCTTGGGAGTAGACGTACAGGACGGCGTTCTATGTATAACAAACCATGTAAACACATCTAACAGTAGCTAAGTCTGTCCTGTAAACGGCAGTACATTGGCAACAAAGTGCTCCAATCCCCTGCCTGTTTACCCTGATTACATCCAGACTATCACAACATCCTATGCTGCTGTATCTCTGCTATTCTCTCACTGATTGGTCTTCATAAAAGCACCAGGAAGTTTGCGGAGCCCAGCACA
Organism: Gadus chalcogrammus; assembly: GCF_026213295.1. Lineage (NCBI taxonomy): Eukaryota > Metazoa > Chordata > Actinopteri > Gadiformes > Gadidae > Gadus > Gadus chalcogrammus. Next base: position 9,550,394 of record NC_079434.1, read on the forward strand.
GATTGTGGTAATTATAATGGTACCAGATAGGCCTTTATCTGGCCCTGGGGTGAAACATTAACCCTGGCTATAGAGGCTGTTACACTAGCTGCAGGTTTCCATACCGGCCATCAGAGCGGCCCCAGCTGGGATTTAGGCCAGGTGTGGTAGACAAGTCTGACACATCAGCCTCTAGCTAGCTTGCCGATTTTAGCAGTTAATGGTAGTTTATCAGAGCTGCTAGAGATGGGATAGGCCAGGGTGGTAGACAACTCACACACAACAGCTAGCTAGGCTATTTTATTGCATTTTTACAGGGACAGCTCACAATTATTTGGAATCAACCCTTTAGCTAGAAGCTTGTTTACATCTGTTAGAGGTAGGTAGAACAAGAATAGCAAATGTGCTACCTAAAGCAGCGCAATAGATAAAAGTTCATAAAAATCCATCAGTGCAAAATAAATAAAATAAAAAGTACAATAGATACCAGTTGATCATTAGTGATGACATTTTTCTGTGTTTCTGATAACACTGAAGAGGTAGGCTGCTTAACAATATCGGCAGCAGAGGTATTACCATTAGCTGTATTGTATAACAACAAAACTAGGCAGGAGGAGAAGGTAGAGTCGATACAAAACAATTGTGCAGAAAAACGAACAGAGCCTGAAGACATCCGATTCGTGGATTAGAATGGAGTAAACTATGTCAGAGGGTGAAACCGTCAGCACGGCGTCCACAGCAGCAGAGAACGTCTGTCTGTATTCGGTAGCGCTTGAAAGAAAGATTAAAAGAAATGTAAGATCAGTCACACTGCCCTTGTGTGACGTCTCTATAGGGTCGACGTAGAACATCACCACCGGTGGTCAAAGGAGGCTCTTTAACTGAGATTTGAACCAATATTCACTAGTACTCTTGTTTACCGCATTCCTCTGATTCACCTAAGGCACACCTGTGTGAGTTTGTGTTCCCTGGAAAACCACAGTGGACACTGTATATCCATGACTCAAAATGCCCCACACTCTTTGCTTGGTAAACTTTAGGTGTACTTCCTCCATCGGATCAGGAAAGGCGGCTTTGTGAAGATCTATACTGTATAAAGACCGGTTCACTTCCTCGCGATGTATAAGGACCGGTTCACTTCCCCATTCTTTTGCTGGTGTTTCAGCACCAGCAAAAGAACAGGTTTCACCTTTGACCAGGTCTCACCTTTGACCAGGTCCCCTCAGCAATGTAGACTCTATTGCAAATGATAGGTCATTAACACTGGACCAGGGACAAAAGTGACACACTAACCGTTCCTACACTTTCCCCTTGGTCAAGCGTCTTTTCAAGGCCTATCATTTGCTAGGTTTAAAGAGTTAAATACACACCCACAGACTGCTATGAAGCTAGTGTCACCCTCTGCCGTGGCAGAGCACAAAACCTGCCTTCTAGGACCGACATCCCATAGCAACAGCAGGCCAAAGTCGCCTCTGTGAAGGTCAAATTTGGGTTGGGCTGCTTAAGTGTTAAAGTGTGCCAGCCTTGGTGTGGTGACTGGGCCCTGAGACAGTCAGGTGTAGAGAAAAGCTAGCCTCACTTTGCTTAGCACTCTAAGGGGCAAGGCAGGGGAGAGGGGAGAGGCCTTGGTGATGGTTGTCGAGGAACAGGAAAGCCTATAGCCTTTAAGTTTGAGCGAGGAACGGGACAACTCTTTGACCTACGCGTCCGTTATTTATGATGCGCACTGGACAAATTGTCTACATGTCCATACGGCTTGGATGAGGTAATGGTGAAGATGGTAGTTCTAGAACGAAACTGCGGTTTGGTCCGTATCATTAAAGTATTCTGCATGACTGTTCTGAGAATAACGGAGAGTGTATATTCTAGAATCTAGATCATATAATCTTGAGGATATAATGTGACATTAGGTCCACCTCACGACATCGACTGGGCCCTTTCTCCCTCTCTCCAGTTTTATAACACAGGTTAAACAATGAACCCACAACACACACGAGACAGACAGACAGACTCTTGGGGGAGAGGGGGATGTCATTTCCACGGATTACGAGCCAAACCTTCAATACGTCATGGAGACAGCATAATTACAGCCCTGTCCCCACAACCTACCACCCAGCCGCCCTGGGATCAGGGAGCACCCCACACACACCCCCGCCCAGAATACCCCCCGCACACACACATGCACCGCCGGAGCTACCTAGAATCCCCCCCCCCCCCCCCCACACACACACACACACACATGCACCGGGAGCTACCTAGAATCCCCCTTGCTCATACAAGTCCATGAAACTAAATAGACAGACACACGCACACTAAGAGTGGGACTCAACCCACGTGCATCACACACACACACACAAGTGGCAACTACCATAACACCCGCACTAAGTCGACAGGAAGACATACGCACGGCTGTCTTGATCCCTGCATCAGCATGAACAGCTGCCCAAACCCCCCCTCCGCACACACCCACCTGCCTCATACACATACACACACCCGCTTACTACACACACGCTTTCTACACACACCTATATACCCGCTTTCTACACACACATACACACACCCACTTACTATACACACACTTCATATACACACAACCGCTTACTACACACACACACCCGCTTGCTACACACACACACACACACACACACGCTTACTACAAACACATTCAAACCCGCTTACAACACACACACCCGCTTACTACACACACACACACACGCTTCATATATACACACACACCCGCTTACTGCACACCCGCTTACTACAGACACACACACCCGCTTGCTACACACACACACAAGCTTACTACAAACGCATGCAAACCCGCTTGCTACACACATACACACGCTTCATATACACACACCCCCGCTTACCCCACTTACTACACACACACGCTTACCACACTCACACACACACACACACACACAGACACACACGCTTCATACACACACCCACTTCATACACACACACCCACCGCTTACTACACACTCCCCAGCCCCCAGCTTCAGGTTGCCAGGGTGACCGTCTCCAACGGTCTGTTATGATTATCATCATCATGATTATTGTGATGAAGCAGAGTTGCATGTGTCCGCTCTGAAGGAGCAGTGGTGTCACGGTTGGGGGGTGGAGCTAGCAGAGGGGTGGTGGAGCTGCAGTGTGACGTTGGGACACACAACCAGGAGGACTTTTGCGTGGCAGTAAAATACACCCTTGGGAGCATGCATGGGTGTTAGAGCTGAAGCCTCCACTGTAAGCATCGTCTGGGTTGAGGACCTCTTCTTGGTATACTGGTGAGCCTGTGTGTCTGAAACACTCCGCCGGCCTTCGCGTGGACTATATGGGCCGTGGCACTACTTTATACGAGTTATTCATTTCTCTAGTGTTAAATCATTAATTTTTTCTTGAGGTCTATCTTTTAGGTCATGCCCTTACAATGATCAAATATGATGTTTGAAATTTCAGAGAGAAAGGAAAAGGAGTACTAGTCCGATACCATACTTTAATGTCTGTTTACATATACGTCTGTCCGTCTACATCAATGTAATGACCCTCGGTTAGGCCGTTAAGAATGGTACTTGGGTACCCCAGCCCTAATATAAACTCTACCAAGAAACAATCCTGTACGAAAACCCCATTAAGTGGCTGTTGGGTCCTACTATCAAGTCATTTATGAGATGTTTTTTACTAGTGACTCGTTAGGATCAGGTATGGGATAGACAGCACAGAGACAGGTCATTAAGTAGCTGGTGGGCAGTGGACAGTACAGAAACAGGTCACTACGGGGCAGTGTGGGGTTGGACAGTACAGATAAAGGTCAATAAAGAGCAGGTGGGGCTTGACAGCACAGAGACAGATCAATAAAGAACAGTTGGAGGTTGGACAGTACAGACTAGAGACAGGTCAATAAAGAGCAGTTGGAGGTTGGACAGTACAGACTAGAGACAGGTCAATAAAGAGCAGTTGGAGGTTGGACAGTACAGACTAGAGACAGGTCAATAAAGAGCAGGTGGGGTTGGACAGTACAGAGACAGGTCAATAAAGAGCAGATGGGGTTGGACAGTACTTCCATACACATGCTTCCCTTCTCCTGACCCTTACCTGGAAGTCACCCCCACCGAACACTGACCTCAACGTGACCTCCTATCTAACCCAACCTCTACCTGAACATTAACCATCCATAACCAATACTGTATATATGCACACGATCAACCAGACCCACACACACCATGGGTAGCAGCTTATAGTCTCCTGCCCTTCCCCCAGCTCAGCCAATCCTATGGGGGAGGGAGAGACGGCAGCCTTAATTAAACTGCTAGAGGAATTAGAGTTGTTCACTTTAATCACCGTGACACAGTCTCAGGACAACTTTTAAGAACTGTAAACTGCACCGCTGATTGGAGATGTGGCTAAACACGCCTGCGTGTGTGTGTGTGTTCGAGAGAGACAGAGTTAGTGTGTGAGAGAGACAGAGTTATTGGGTGAGAGAGACAGAGTTTGTGTGTGAGAGAGACAGAGTTTGTGTCTGTCTGTCTGGCTGTCTCTGTCTGTGTCCAGGAAGCACACGTATCACGCTACTTTGTTTGTGTTAGCAAACGGTTGGTGTGTGAGATTTGCCACAAGGAATGCGCATGTGTGCGAACGTGCATGGGGTAGTTTGTGAATGTATGCGTGTGTGGTTTTGGAGAGGGCAGGGCAGCCTCCTGGAGATTCCAGGCATGCCTGAATATCCTGGAAAGTCACATGACTTAGAGCAAACAACTCTACTGAGCTAGCGGCGTTCAGCAGACTGGGGCTACCTCGACCCCCGTAGAACACTTCATCTGTGTGTTCCTCATGCTACTGGTAGGGACCTCGCGATACCCTCTTGCAACTATTTATGAGTGCCAATAACATATGTATTGATATACCGTAAATATTACGCTTCGGTAAAAGAAATACGCTATGAATTAACTTACAAGTTTAATGTATGGGTAAAATTAGTGGTTTAACAAATGGGTCTAACGTAGTGGTTAAAAGTATGGCTTTGACATATGGTTTAACGTTGCAGCTCTACAGGTCTGTCAGTCTCCGCCATTGTTTTTTATATGAAAGTGGCAAATACACTTAAGCGCCTCTTGTAGGCCAATGCCATCAATATTTTTCAACAAACATTACGTTGACATTTACTTCCAATTTCCGAATCAACTCGAAGAAGCAAAGAATCCCGAAATTGGCATGAATCCATTTTTCTGGACTTGCGTAACGTCTTAAAATGGGAGAACAGCGGTCAAAACTGCACACCCTCCCACACAGAGTGAGTGAGTGAGTGAGTGAGTGAGTGAGTGAGTGAGTGAGTGAGTGAGTGAGTGAGTGAGTGAGTGAGACAGACCATGGTTGACCCGACCAAACCAACCCATGTTTCTGGGCGTCGGCCCTGGGCGACCCACATTATTTTGTAGTGTAATTTGGTTTTCCAACCCAAAACAGTGTTGCAGCGGAGAGTATAATTAGAGCTGGCTGGGAGACCGGAAGGCCGAGCGAAATTCTCAAGAGTTGCATTGTGCGGCGACAGAGCGTTGCTGCGGATCACCGGACCCCGACCTTCACACAACACAATGCCCCCGACCGTCATCACCCCCCCCCCGTCCCCCCCGTCAGCAGATTTACAACGGCCCTCTCTCCCTCTCGCTGACCGAGTTCAACTGCCGTGAAAATACCGGCCGCCCCCCCACTACCCCCAATATCATAAACAAACGAGGCAGCCCTGGCAAGTGCTGGAGCTACAAGATATTAACGTGCAAATATGTGGACAGACAATCACTTTGTGCAGGCTTCTGGCTGAACAAAGACATACAAAAGGGCTTGAGGGTGCCTAAAAAAGACTGCTGACACACTCTCACACACACACACACACACACACACACACACACACACACACACACACACACACACACACACACACACACACACACACACACACACACACACACACACACACACACACACACACACACACACACACGCGCATGGGTGCATTCTCTCGTGTGACAACATCCATTCTATTCACCCATTATTCCTTGTTAGTTCCTGTGCTTGACATGCAAGCATGACACACACATACACACGTCCGTACACAGCTCCTGTATGTTCCCGGGACCCCCCCTCCCCGTCGAGTTTATCCCATGGTTCCAAACAGGGTTCACCCACGAGCCCCTGACCAGACTGCCACCCCAAACCACCCCCACCACGTCGGACCCGGTCAGCCGGACCAGACCCGTGTTGTGTTTGCTCACCAGTCCGCCAAACCCAATCAACCGAGTACTGCTCTTGTGCCGTCACAAGTTTCAGAGAGCGCCACCGCACACGGTGCTGCGATAGGACCGCTGGAGCTCGAGACAAAGACCCAGGATGCTGAGCGCTGGGGGACGGCCAGTCTCCCAGAAGTGTTACAAGGCCGGCCATGTTGTTATCAAAGTCAGCGTTGTCGAGGGGCCGTACAACATCACTGTGCCAACAAGGGTGTGTGTACTAGGGTTGATTTTGCACCAGCATTGCATAGTTAGTTCTAGGCTGCTAACAGAGAAGCTATTGACGGCAATCACATGTTTCTGTAGTCATTGATATACATGGTTGAATTCAAACAAGAGAACGTATCTACATTCAAAAATGTATGGCATGTTGTGATGTTCTCGGTGAGGGGTGGAGCCCGGCACTAGGACCCAGAACAATGTATTCCACCTCCTAACTTGCTTATTTCGGTTTGCAGCAAAACAGGGGGCGCTCCCAATTAGAACAGGAACCAACAAGAATAACACAGGCCTCCACCAAGCAGCTCAAATGGAGATGGTGGCTTGCCAGCCCGTTCTGCCAATGTTTCCCCCTCCAAAGGAATGGCATTAAATAAAGGAGACAATGGCTAGTTTGACAGACCATGCTAATAGAGCCCAGTAAACAGATAGATACATAGAAGGACAGACTCGCGTGATCAAGAGCGTCAAGAGGATAACAAGATATATGGATTGAACGACAAATCAAATTTAGCAGAGTCAATTAATAAGCTGATAGTTATATGGACAGACCAGGGTGATCAAGCAGTCTAAATTGATGGCAGACCAAGGTGACCGGATAAAGTAGGCAGATGACTGGAATGGATACACAGATAGACAGACCAAAGTAATCAAGAAATGGTAATAGATAACTAGATATACAGAAAGACAGACCAAGGTTAACAAGCACGGTAAACAGTTTACTAGATACATAGATAAGCAGACCACGGTTAACAAGCAGAGTAACCAAATGACTAGATATATTATATAGATAAGCAGACCATGGTTAACAAGCACAGTAACCAGATGACTAGACAAAAAAAGATAAGCAGACCACGGTTAACAAGCACAGTAACCAGATGACTAGACATAAAGATAAGCAGACCAGAGTCAATCAAGCAAAGTGTGCGGATGACTAGACATAGTCATCCGAGGGATAAACCACAGTGAACGACGACCATAGAGAACAGTGTCAGAGACAGCAGCTAGGGGCCGTCCCGGCCGATCGACTGGCCGGCCTGCCCAGCGTGCAGCCCTGAGTGCTGCAGGGTGTCCGCTTCGGGAGCGACAGGAAGACAAAAGCGACGGATGGCTCCGGTAAGTGTGTGTGGCGTGCAGATAAACAGCAGGGTTTTGTTTGCGGGCGCTTATAGTGCCAAGTAGGACGCCAGAGGGCCCGCAGTGGCCTTCAGAGAGCCGCTACCCAGACCGGGGCCGTGGGCCCAGGGCCCCTGCTGGATCAAACGTTCTGGGACCAGCGTCCGCAACGCCACAGAAATGTCAAAGATAAATTTAAACACCAACCACCTCGTATAATCTGCCGCATGCTCTCCACTTCCTACGTATGGACCTTGTCGACTAGAGAAGCACCATGCATTAATGGTAGTTGTGACCGTCCATCGAGCATCTTATTCCCCTGTTGCCGTAGAGGACCGATCCCTCCTTAAATTCAATCCTTCACCTGGTTCTGCCATTTCCAACTGGTTTATTCTTTCTCTTCCTTTCTCCAGGGGGATGTCTTGACAGGTGGATATAAATCCTGAGGTAACCGCGGGAACACAGAGAGAGCCCTGATAGGTCAGATAAATGGGTCTGTGTGTACCGATAGCACAGAGCCAACATGCTCCTCCCCTGTACTGCCGCTGCGCTGCAGCTGCAGCAGCCCCAGCAGTACTAGTCCACCCTGCAACTGCAGATCCGCTCGTCAGCAGTGCATAACCTCCACCTCAACCCCCACCTTCACCGCAGATGTATGTTATTCACCTGCCCGTTCACCTTTTGGTCAGGTGATCTGACGGCCGATACAGAGACAGACGGAGACAGACATAATGAGACGTTGAAAAAGGAACACAGAGACATGGGGAGAAGGACGCAAACGGAAAAATTTAAGGAGAGCCTGAGAGACAAAGACAGAGAGAGAGCATCAGAGCCAGAGAGAGAGCATCAGAGACAGAGACAGAGACATAGCATGAGAGAAAGAGCGTGAGGGACAGAACATGAGAGACAGAGCATGACAGGCCGAGAGAGAGCATAAGAGACGGACAGAGTTAGGCAGAGAGGGATCAACAAAGTTCCAGGCCCAGATAAAGGGTAGTCAGACGGTCTGTGTTGTTGATACACATTCCCATGCTATGCAACCATGGCCTTGGACTACAACTCGGAGATATGACGTTAATCCCGCTAAACGCGGATGGTGGATATGTGTTGCTCCATCAAGAGTTTGTGGGCAGGGAAGTATTGTATAGGGTGGCAAGACTCGAACATTATCAGGTTTGAACCCCAATATCCACAGCCTGCCAGTAGCCAGGGGACATTAAGCAAGATTCCTCGCCACGATCTGCTCCATGGTGACATGTATCAAAAATGTAATTGTAGAAACGGATCAAAGTGACTGCCGAATGAATAAAAAGTAATAGTCCTAACTTGATTACCTCCTTGGGGGTTAATATTATGTATTGTTGGTGGAGTGGGGGAATAGTCACACCGTGTGTGTGTCTGTGCGTGCGCGCATGTGTGCGTGTGATATCCTGCACGTGTGGTGCTGTGTCACCCAGAGCTAAAACCAACCCATGTGGAGATCCATCCATAAGAGCTTTAGAGGGCTTAACCGATCCCATCTGACGCTGCCTGTCCTGCTGGCCTCCTTGGAGGGGGTGAGGGTCTGGGAGAGGGGGTGTCCGGTCCCAGAGGGAGAGGAGGACCCACTCAGCACCCCTCCACTCATGTAGAACCAGGATTCCACTTCCTCCAAAGGGGGAGCCAAGACACCACCACCACCACCACCCAACCACCTCCTGTTAATCCATCTACGGTAGAGGCTCATCACACCCACACCCTACCCCTTCGCACCTCCTCTACGGTGGGGGATGGGGCAAGAGAGGGTGGAGGCTGGGCTGGACCAGCTGGTCACTTCTCCAGACAAAGAACCCTTCTGAATGTGCTCATGCATTAGAAAAGACCTGATCTCTTTATCCATCCATCCTCCCTGCTGGTGGCTCACTAACTCATCTGCCAGAGATCCAGCACCAGGAGATGAATGGCCACAATGAGTTGTTTCCTGTGTTTTGTTTGTCGCGATGAATCTGACCAATGGAATGTGAGGAGGGGGAGGGGCCATGAGAGGCATGAAGAATCGCTAGGCTTTAATTTGTCTGCTAATGTTCATGAGAATGTCTTAACGTATATTATGTCAACATAATGGCAGCTGTCAGTAGTTTTAGTTTCTTGGGGAGGGTCAAAGCGTTTTTATTCATCAAATGCTGTGTACACCACAAGGTCTTTCTGGACAATGAAATTCTTCAGACCGCGCAGGAGTCGGTTGCGTGCAACTTGGTATTTTTAAAAGACACATTAGCAACATAAAATATGAAAGAAACTAGCAGCTGCAATCAGAGTATGTGCGTCCACAGGACGTTTAAAGTAGTGGTCCAGTAACCTGAATGCCAAGCCTCAAACAACCACATTAGGGTTTGTCCATACTGAACAGGTATCCCAATATCACAGGCACCGCCCAGCTCTGAGGCCTGCCACACCGAGAAGAAAGGGGCGAACACGTGGATCCTTGGTCAAATATTGACCATCCTATTCCGATGTGGACTGTGCACATTACATAGCCGAGTTAATGTTTCAATATACCAAGTCAGTGTTGGTTTACTGGCAGCAAAGAGCTGCCGTGATGAATGAGGTTTCTACAGTAGGGCAAGCATGCAGCCGTTCTCATTCATCAACCGTCTTAGACAGGTTCCCACCAACTGATGAGGAGGGCCCAGCCCCATTCAGCCAGCCAATCAGGAGGGACCACAGCGCCACATCTACCTGGAAGCCCTTGAGGGGATGCTAGCCTAGTTAGCCGGAACACCGTCAAACAGAACTTTTCTATAATCCAAAATTTGTTCCAGTGTGATCGAAACAGGGTCAGGACCAAGAGTGAACACAGACTCCAAAGACTACTTCAGCAACTATTCTATCTCTCTAGAGGCAATATCTGAGACTGCTCCATGAACAACAACCCAAGCAGAGAATGGCATTACCATGATATGGTTTGCCAGGGCAAGCCCGTCCTACAAGAGCCAGTAATGTGTGCTCTGGCATCTTGCGACAACAAACCAGTCAAGTGGGATGTCGGTCAGCTATAGCTTGCAGATGAACGTACCATTAGCCGGGGTGTGCTAATAATACAGGGCCACGCATAAAAACCTGTTTAGCCAAGTAGACAATACCCATCACAGCCCAAGGAGACACACCCACGTGGTGTTTGTTCCCCCATTCAGACGCTCGTAAAAGCTGAAGACCCAACAGAACATGATCCGGAACATAGGGTTTAATGGAAAGGTGATCTCAGTGGTTTGAACACCGGCTTCAGGTTTATTAATGTTTTTTGTCTATGCATTTTATTTATTTAATTATATATACACCTATACATCTATACATACACACACACACACACACACACAAAAACAATACTTGTAAATGATTATTTATGTAAAGAAATACAAACAATGCAATGAAAAATAGAGAAAATTGGAATGGAAATACCACAGATCATATTTTACTATTTTTTTTAATCAACAATTTCTTTTTATGTACAATTTAAAAAAAGAAATCGTAATTTATGAGAACCGATGCTGTGGTTCCTCAGGAAGTGCGGATGAGGATGAGGATGAGACCCAGGTTAAGTTAATCCACCGAGCCCCAACAGAGACGGGCTGGACGGGGTGAGACCCTGTGCAGGGTGGAGGAAATTTTGCAGACAACAGCCATGACATTGGATACGAGAGGGTCCAGTGAGACGCGCTGAATAGACTACTTTGTACCCTGTCATGGGACTCACGGATGGCTAAGAAGATAATTCCCTCTTCCTGAACACGATCTTGCAGCCACAGCTACAGGCTGAGCGTTTCCCCTCCAGATCAACAGTTTGACGAGGGCAAGAAAGACATTTATTAAAATGTCTTTTAATAAATGCATTCAACACAACTCCCTAAATACAAACAACCGAGGAAAAGAGAAACTAGGGCGCCTAAGTGAAAGGCGTCAGAGTGAAACCGGAGATGTATTGGAGCGTATGAGAGCAGCGCTGGTGTGTGTCGGGTCTGTACAGTAGTGAGCCGAGGACGAGGGGAATTCCTCGGAGTACACTCCAGAGAGGCCGTGCTCCCATCTCGAATGAGAGGAGCCAGGACCATCCCTCTTTCTCCCTCTCTCTGTACAAAAAGACTTGGAAACATGTCAACAGCCTGTTCTCTTAGAGCGTTACAACATGATTACTACTCAGTAAAGCTCGTAGAACTACTATTATAGTCTTCCACTGCACTACCTCATCCAAGGAAGGAATTAAATAGTTTTGTAAGGGATTTTATTCATAGCCAGTTCACACAAAACATGTACGAGTACTATACTCAGGGGCTGCATTCACCAACACGTAGTTAAAGAGGAAGACGCCTGCTCTTATTTTGATATTTAAACTGGTATGAGGCCAAACTGCTATTTATTATCTCTGACTGGGCCATCAATCCTATATTGATACGAGAGATGTTTTCCGCATGACTTGCCAATACAAAGAAGAGAGGTGTTTAGACACTTTATAGTGGAGAGAGAGAGCAAGAGAGAGAGACAGACGGAGAAAGAGACATAGATTGAACAAGATAGAGAGAGACAGAAGTAAAGCAAACCTGCCAAGGCGTGTAAATCTCCATCTGTTCGCATTTTTAAACCCCTCATGCCACAGGATCTAACTGCACTACCACTTCAGTTAGATCCTGATTTCGCACCCCAATGTCCCCTCTCAAACCCTACACATATTGGGGGGTTCATTTGCATGTAAATGCGATTAGACATTGCGGTACCAGGGGCAGGACTTGGGTAGAGGTGATGCTGCATTTTCTCTACAACAGAGACAACGGTGAAAGATGGTGCAATTTACGAAAGTAGCAGAGGAACTTTCCTTATGAGGCTTTTGTCGGGATAACAAACATGGGGTCAGCAAAATAAAGGATATGTTGGCGTTTTTGCACTTGTAAATAGTTAATTGCGTTTGTAGCCTTAGATGTAGTCTACTCATTCGCATGCGAGTGGCTTAAATAATAAACAAACAAAAACATTTGGAGCATGCAAATGATTCGGCCCCAAGGAAACAAGAAAGCCGGCTCCTTGACAAAGAGGGAATACACCCCCTCGGTTTTAGAAAGGCAAGACAGTGAACATTGTAACATATGCCAAGCTGCTTGGCAGTGTAAAAATGCCTACAGACGCACACGTATATGAGTAAGTTATGGTGCAGCGTTTGAGATGTGTACAACGGTCTACTGGTAATCTGCCCAGTACGCCAGTATGAACTAGGAACATTTGGGAATGCAATGGGAATTGGGAATTAACTGCAAAGGACGTAGTTTGTAGACTTAATTACAAAAGCCAGTGTAACAAAGCCATTTTCTTCCAACTAACCTACCTGCACACCGGAGAGCCACAGACACGGAACACGGGGGGAATAAGATGCAGAGACACCTCCACAGGGAAAGGCCTTTAACCGATACAACCAGTCACTCACTGCTACTGCGGTGCCCAGCCTAGCCCGGCCCAGCTCTGACCTTCCAGAAGCTTACCCCTCTCCGACACCGGAGAGAGGCCATATGCTCTATGTCTACACGCCGCACGCTGGCAGCAAGCCTAACTGTCACTGCCCATTTATGTCTGTCTGGTGGCCGGGGCGAGTCTGGACCCCAAGTGTTCCTTTCCACCGGACCTGTGGAGCAACCCTCAGCTCCAGAGCTGGAACTGTGGCTCACTCAAGAGGCTTTAACCCAGTCAGGAAGATCCCTGCCTTTTGTGTTGGGAAACCCCCCTTCCCCCACCTTCCTCACGAGCATGAGGACGGATTAATAATTAACTGTAGGTCTTTTGTCAAGTTCCTCAAACTCTAATGGCAGCCTCCTCTCTGGTGCGACTCAGACGGGGGCCTGTGCCTGGGAAGTTCACGGCTCTGCGGCTCAAGCTGAACCCTCTTAAGCTGTCACCACAAGGGTCTCCTCTCTCTGATCTGACCAGCAGACAGACGAGCTGAACTACTTAGCAAGCACGTCGTTGAGCTCTGTAGACCGGCCATTCTTAATATGGGGGGCTATGCAAGTAGGGGTCTGGGCGAGGACTGGGGAGGATCTTCAATTCCGGCAGGTAAACTAAACTAGGATGTTCTCTGCTGGGAAGATTTCCGAGTGTGTGGGAAGATGTCAGACGGACACAACAGAATGGTCTTTTGGGGTAACTAGATTAAAGAACGTATGCTCTAAACAGTCAAATCGTTTTTGTGTGACTCATTCAGGGGTGAAACCAACTGGTCAACGATGATGACAACCCTAGATATACAGCATCCCAACCACGCGGAACGCCAAACGAGCAGTGGCACACTGGCCCATCTGTACGACGGGCCAAAACAAACAGTGAGCGTGTCCATTGTTTACCATTCTCAGGGGACTACAAAGACATGGCTTGCAGGAAATAACCGTATTTTGGCTGAGAGGAGTTCAATTGACCTCGCTCTCCCTCACAACCAACTGTCCAAGTGTATGCAACCGACTGGCATCATGTTCTCCACACAATGCGTTTGTGTGAACCCCTGAACCGCGTCACAGAGCTGTCCTTGTCCAGGGGAGGGAACAATGGTGGCCAGCTCAGCATAATGAGTGCTGTGTGGTCTCTGGCCAGTGCTTGAGGCTCCACAACTCAGGAGGGAATGAAGAGGACAAATGTTCAACGATTTTACCTCACTTCAAAAACACCAACGGCTAACATCCTCCACATAGTACACACCCACGAGTGGGCGGGAGGAGAGTGTGAGTGAGGGAGACTGGTTCCAAGCATGCCTCTGGTAGCGATCAGTCGCCAAACCCGCGCCGACCACTTCTTGCCGTTACTACAGGCAACAAAGTGCACGCCAGCGCTCAGTCGGCGTGCCGAGCTGGCCCGTGCACGCCCACTCTGCAGCAGGACGCTCCTCTGCATGCCTCTCCACAAAGCAAGCATCCATCAAGGGAGACCGCTCAACTTTGTGTCCGCGCGCTTTAAATAACTAAGCGCACAGATGTCCCATGAGCTACATACCAACTACATAACATTCAACAGTCTATGATCACAGCATGCACCAACATAAATACATACATCAATTGTTGCTTCACAGCTTAAAATTAGGAAATATGATGTTTGACATTGGGCTCATTCACACGGAGGTGGGGGGAAGAATTTGTAAGATGGTGCATACCTTGGGTAGTTCTTTTAGTTGGTTTGAATCGAGGAGAAGCTCTTCTAGGCTGCGGCTGTAACGGAATATCTCGTCGGGGACAGTCTGCAGGCTACAATGCCGCTTGTCCACCGACTCGACGTGGCGGTTACACCGCCACAAAGGGATACACTTCAGCATGTCCGTCCGCCGTGGGGGATCTGGTTGCCGGTGCTACTCAATCCTCCACATCGAAGGGACCAGCACGCAAATACTGCTGTAGGCGAGGAATCACAGTTGAATCAGGCCTAAAAAAAATATTCAATGTCGCGACACTCCTCTTCCACGGCGATCCAAATGAGGAGGCCAATATCCAGTTTGGGAAGAGAAAAATAATCCTTTCTGTGAACGCTTTTTAAAATCTCGGTTCAAGTCCACCGCCGTGCAGATACGGGGGCGTTGGTCGCAGAGGAACTTACACTATCATAAAGCCAGGAACTCTCGCTGTGTATAAAGTGTTCCCTCACTTGAACTCCCTGCCCAGTGGCTGATGCTAGCCTGTGTTGCTACCCATATAATCATCCAATCCAACGTCCCTGTCGTGGCTAGCTGAAAACACTGACAAACAGCCATGCAACTAACTATGAAGCTCTAGCATTGCTACAGTAAACAGTTGATATACAAACCAACAGAAGTTGGTGTTATGCTTATAACGAATAACTACCGCATAATGTCCCACGGAGCAAATGGCTGGGTTGACCCGGGGATGAAGACGTCCTCACCGGCTGTGTTATTAGCGAGCTAGTTCACGTTAGCAACATTAGCTTAGCAATGCACTTCGTTTACGCCTTGTAACCAGCGGACGTTAAGCTTATTCAACGGGCAAACGCTGAAAACACCATAGAGCGTGCCAGGGACTAGATAAGAATGCACGTCACGAAAGAAAGTGACTCCGACCAATACTTAATTAAAATATAGGAGCAAGATATAAGCGGAGCTTCAGCGACTGCAGCGCTTCCCTCCCCTCTGGAGCAGGCCGGCTAGGCGTGTGGGGGGCTGGGCTAAGCTCGACGAGTAGCAGCGCAGCATCGGTCCCCCTGATGGGGCTACAAAGCCAGCTAGCTTTCAGCGCCTCCTTGCGGAGTTCGGATACGGGCATTTTTTTAATCCATATAGTATAGTCATGGATTTAAATAATATTTTAAGTACGTTGTTTATACATTTCTTTCTGCCGTTTAACTGGCGCCAACTTATTTACACCATTTAAGATGCGTAATAGTCTACTTTCAAGTTCAGTCATGTTTCATATGCTGTTGTTGAAATCTGGCTTTCATACTTTCCTACCAACTTTTTAAACTATTTACTTGAGCACTATTAAACATGTGTCCCTGCTCCAGTTCGGTTTAATCAATAGTTAGATGTAGTTGTGTTTCTGCAATATCCTTTATTTTCAAGAACAGAATACATACCAAAACAAAAACAGTGGACGTCTATTCAAGCGTATTTATTTTACATTAACACATTTAAATAACAGTCAAGTATAACTCCCAAAAGCTATGAACTCATTTTATTGCTAGTCTAGGGATAGGAAAAACAGGCCCACGGAGAACAGAGCCAACCTTCTTCAGTGGGTGAGTGTTTTAATACTCGTCTCCTTCCTCTTCATCTCCCTCAGTAGAGTCCAACCCCACCTCCTCGTAGTCTTTCTCCAGTGCAGCAAGGTCCTCACGGGCCTCAGAGAACTCCCCCTCCTCCATTCCCTCCCCCACATACCAGTGAACAAACGCCCGCTTGGCGTACATCATGTCAAACTTGTGGTCAAGTCGTGCCCAGGCCTCAGCGATGGCTGTGGTGTTGCTCAGCATGCACACGGCCCTCTGGACCTTGGCCAGGTCCCCCCCTGGCACCGCTGTGGGGGGCTGGTAGTTGATCCCAACCTGACAGGGAGAGCAAATAGGATCATCAGGTAACCATACAGTCAGGGACTCAGTTCATCAGGCACCAGCTTGAGTTTATGTTTGATACATAGTGGTGTTTTCTCCATCTTCTAATCTTTTAGAAGATGGTAGTGCATGGTAGGGGCATGGTAGTGTTGTGGTCAATAAATGGATTGCCAGAGGCCCCTAACCCCCAGCTGCACATGAATCTGAATTCACTACAAGTCACTTTGGATAAAAGAGTTACCTAAATTACTAAATTGAAAAACAATAACAGTATGATGTATATACTATAGTACTCGATGCCCTCCGTAACAGACGTTGGTACTGAAGTGTTGTGGTACCTTGAAGCCAGTGGGGCACCAGTCGACAAACTGAATGGTTCTCTTGGTTTTGATGGTGGCGATGGCCTGGTTCACGTCCTTTGGCACCACGTCTCCGCGGTACAGCATGCAGCAGGCCATGTACTTGCCGTTGCGAGGGTCGCACTTCACCATCTGGTTGGCCGGCTCGAAGCAGGCGTTGGTGATCTCCGCCACGGAGAGCTGCTCGTGGTAGGCCTTCTCTGCAGAGATGACCGGGGCGTAGGTGACCAGCGGGAAGTGGATTCGGGGGTAGGGCACCAAGTTGGTCTGGAACTCCGTCAGGTCCACGTTGAGGGCGCCGTCGAAGCGCAGCGAGGCGGTGATGGAGGAGACGATCTGGCCCATCAGGCGGTTGAGGTTGGTGTAGGTGGGGCGCTCGATGTCCAGGTTCCGGCGGCAGATGTCATAGATGGCCTCGTTGTCCACCATGAAGGCACAGTCCGAGTGCTCCAGTGTGGTGTGGGTGGTCAGGATAGAGTTGTAGGGCTCCACTACTGCCGTGGACACCTGGACACCAAAGGTAGGAGAACTGTTCAGAACACTCCTCAAGATAAGAACACACCAAAGCTCTAGCGAAGAGTGCAAACGTAAGCAGAACTTCCTTGCGACCTCACCCTGGAGGAATAATAAATCCATGTTAAAAATGTCGGTCACTGTATATAATTTAGTTATGTAAAAAAATTATGCACTTTCATCTCAGATAATGTTGAGTGTATAAGGAGAACCTTGACTGAACTTTAGGCAGTTTAAAGATGAGATTCCCCCATTAGCTTAAATTAAGCTACAGTGTGGACTGTACAGTACACCCATACCTGAGGTGCAGGATAGACTGCAAATTCCAGTTTGGATTTCTTGCCGTAGTCCACAGACAGTCTTTCCATGAGCAGGGAGGCAAACCCAGAGCCGGTGCCCCCGCCAAAACTATGGAAGATGAGGAAGCCTTGCAGACCAGTGCACTGGTCCGACTGGGGGAGAGATGTACACCAACTCAGTGCACTTCATCATGGTTTGTATACTTAATGTGAACACTGGACAAGCCTTGATGTTCTGACTAACCAGCTTTCGGACTCTGTCCAGCACACAGTCTACTATCTCTTTGCCGATTGTGTAGTGGCCACGGGCGTAGTTGTTGGCAGCATCCTCCTTGCCAGTGAGCAACTGCTCTGGGTGGAACAGCTGGCGATAAGTCCCTGTGCGGACCTCATCTGGGAAACACAAATACACCGATTGACACAAAGAGATAAATATAAATATTAGTGCGGTCAGTTTAACACGTTAACGCAAACCAATTTTAACGGCTTTCATTTTTTAGCGCTGCAAGGAACTTTTATAAACGCAATATTGTTATCCCGCAGCAATCAGCCCGACAGCCCCGAAACATTAACGGCCCACCGGGAATAGTCTCGACTAAATATTTTAATCGCTTGACAGCACTAATAAATATCTTTGTACAGCTGAATGTTGCATCTGATCCTTTACCACACCAGACCATCACATTAAAGCAAGCTCCTATGTGCAAACTTACCTGAAAACAACAAAAAAAAGATCCCGCGCATCGGACAGGTGCAGGTTGGGTTAAAAACATCCAAGGCACAAATGATTAACGTTTGCGTATTTTAGAACAATGTTAGTCACACTTAATGAACTACTATCAAATATGCATCGACATTCAAATTAACTGAAAGCAAAAAGTATCTCCAGTCAGAGACCTTTAATTGAAGTCTAAACCACGATAGTAGACCATAGACCACTGCCATTATACTGATGTTTTGCTGTGTCCTTACTAAACATTTTAACGTACCTACGACAGTGGGCTCGAGGTCTACGAACACAGCCCGGGGGACGTGCTTCCCAGCCCCGGTCTCACTGAAAAAGGTGTTGAAGGAGTCGTCCACCTTGCCGATGGGTATATCGCCGAGCATCTTTCCATCCGGCTGGATGCCGTGCTCCAGGCAGTACAGCTCCCAGCAGGCGTTGCCGATCTGCACTCCGGCCTGGCCCACGTGGATGGAGATGCACTCCCGCTACAGTGATGGAAAATCAGTCTGAAATCTTTCTTGCACTCCTTTCAGACACTTTGTAGCGGTTTGAAAAGGGTTTATTTTTACGGATCGACTGTTGATCTCAAATGATTGTGGCGGTGCTGCGCAGAAGACACGTGGACTTCAGGGAAACCAAAAGGACTGCGGATACAAAGGACGAGCCAAGCTATCTTTGGAGGTGTAATACTGGCGAGTGAATCCCATTACCGGTAAATCAAATCACATGGCGCTCACTGAAGGGCGCAGCGACAGACGCTGAAGTTGGCATCCGATTCGCAGCATCCGATTCAGCAGTTGCTGGTCCTTAAATCGGTCCTGATTGAAAACCACTACACCTAGACTCTTCAAATCTGGACTAAATTATCACAGTGAGGCTATACATTATATAAAACATAGTTACAGATTTGTGAAACCTTTTTTCTATTTGTGAAAATGCAATACAGGCTCATTTTAATGCTTTTTAGGGGTCCAGACTGCATTAGAACGGGTCCTGATTGAAAACCACTACACCTAGACTCTTCAAATCTGGACTAAATTATCACAGTGAGGCTATATATTATGTAAAACATAGTTTCAGATTTGTGAAACCTTTACCCTATTTGTGAAAATGCAATACAGGCTCATTTGAATGCTTTTTAGGGGTCCAGACAGCATTGCATTTTCACAAATAGGGTAAAGGTTTCAAAAATCTGAAACTATGTTTTACATAATGTATAGCCTCACTGTGATAATGTAGTCCAGATTTGAAGAGTCTAGGTGTAGTGGTTTTCAATCAGGACCGATTTGAAGATTCTAGGTGGTTTTCAATCACAACCGTTTTAAGGTGGAACAGCAATTGCCGAATAGGATGCCAACTTCAGCGTCGTGCGCAGCGACAAGGCGGCCTCCATTGCGCGGCAAATTTAAAAAAAACAATATCATGTTTACGGAACGACGGTGAACTCATAGCATACACTACATAAAAAGATGTGTTAAGCTGTGATAAATCCAGTCTGGTCCAAACCGGTAGAGCTGGACCAGCGACACGGGTCGAAACATCAAACGGGCCGGACACCTTTTAACGGACATTTTACCTGAAAAAATGCCCGTTTTTTTTTGTTGTTTTTTAAATGTCCGTTAAATGTGTCCGGCCCGCATGAGGTTTTGACTTTGTCCATGTCTTCCTACGATAAAAGAATCCAACACAACGTTTTTTGCATGCAAATTAGTACAACTACCATATACTACTACAACTTGCCATATTTCACACATTTCTAACGTCTTTCAAAGAATAAAACGGAGGTCGCAGGCGAACCAAGTAAGCAGCTATCTGAACCTAGTGGTGAACCACTATCGATGTTGACGGAACGACGTTTAACTCACAGCATAACCTACATAAAAATATACTCAAAGTTGTGTTAAGCCGTGATGAATCCAGTCGTTTCCAAACCGGTAGAGCTGAACCAGCGACACGGGTCGGCCGGACAAATTTAACGACATTTTACCTGAACGCTAAGCTACCATACACTTTGTCCATGTCTTAAGATAAAGGAGTCCAACATACCTGATGTTAAGTGCAAATTGCTACAACTACCATATAGTAACGCAACTTACCATATTTAACAAATTTCTACTGTCTTTCTTATCTTTTAAAAAATAAAACAGGAGGCCGCAGGAGAACCAAGTAGACAACAATCTGAACGTGACCAAGCGGTGAACCACTATCGATATAAAGACATTGGACCCACCCCCTTTGGGATGGGATTGGCTACGTGACGGTTGTCTGAACCGTCACTCATTCTTTCCTAATCTTTAATTGGACACGAACTCCTGTCTTGAATAGTTAACCGTCTTCATTTGACGTTTCTACGCTTCTCATCTTCTAAGGTTTATCCGGGGTCGAGTCGCGGCACTTTTGAACATTAACATTGAAAGGAAAATATTACTTTAATAAAAGTTACATAAAACATTGTCTACTACCATCCTCTACGTTGATTTAAATGTAAATATGTTGAGTAAATGCTTATGTCATTGTGCAAATCAGTGTAACCATAACAATGGGAGTCTTTTTTATTTTTTTATTTACATAACAATTTTAGTAAATAAAAGTATTTTAAATATAATATATAATGTATAATATAATCTATAAATAAATATAGCTATTAAATAAATAAATATTATCTATAAGCTATCTAAGTTTTATTTAACTGAACTTAGCACAAAAAGTAAGGAAATTTGAGTTTGGTTGATTATTTCTCTGTGGTCACAATGCTTTTTGGCAATAAATCTTACACCGTTGGAAAGCCTGCATAGTTCCCTTTCAAATGGTGCCCCATTTGTAAGGAATATCCACTTGTGGGATGAGCAGCAGAGCTGAGTATGTGGGTTGCGCCCATGAAAAATTTGCCAAAAATTCTCTGCCCATGCCAAACAGCTTATTCTGCCATTGACTCGTCTGGTGTTTGGTGGATTGGATGATTAAAGTTTGAAGAAACAAGACATATTTGCAATTAAACAATTAATTCATTTCACAAACAGGAGCCTTAGTAGCGTGTGGAAGAACCATACACAGCCACAACAGCCTGGCAACTCCTCCTCATGCTGGTCACCAGCCTGGTCACACACTGCTGTGGGATGGCATCCCATTCTTCAACCAGCATTTGTCGCAAGTCAGCCAACGTGGTTGTGTTGGTCACTCTGGCACGAACAGCACGCCTAAGCTGATCCCACAAGTTTTCAATGGGGTTGAGGTCAGGACTGCTAGCCGGCCATTCCATCCTCTCCACTCCCACATTCTGGAGGTAGTCTCTGATAAACCCCGCCCTGTGGGGGCGAGCGTTGTCATCTTGGAGGATAGAGTTCGGTCCCAGATTGTGGAGATATGGGATTGCCACTGGTTGCAGAATCTCATCTCTACATCTCTCTGCATTGAGATTGCCTCCAATGATGACAAGCCTTGTTTTTCCAGTGAGGGAGATGCCACCCCACACCATCACACTGCCTCCACCACAATATGTCATTCTATCGGTGCAGCAATCAGCATAGCGTTCTCCGCGTCTTCTCCACACTTTGACCCTACGATCCAACTGCCGTAGGCAGAATCTGGACTCATCACTGAACATAACGTTCCCCCACATGTTCAGGTTCCAGTGCACGTGTTGCCGACACCAGCACAAACGGGCCTGACGGTGAAGGGCAGTCATGGCAGGACTCCTGGCAGCCCTATGAGACCGGAGATTGGCTGCGTGTAGTCTGTTCCGGATGGTCTGGGCAGAGAGCCGTCGGCCATATGGTTGATGGTTGGTTCTCGTAGCCTAGACTTGAGGTGATAACCAGAACCTTATTGGTTCATAAAGCAGCCATGGGCTATGAACAGATGTAGGCGGGATCCAGATCCCTTAGCTAGTCACACCCACTCAGAGGAGGACTTTCCTCCTCTCTCCCATTGAACCCCATGTTATTCACCGGCCGCCAACACTTTCGGGGAAATGAATGGGAGTCAAGGGAGGCTGAGGGAGGAACGTCCTCCCTGAAGTAATTGTCAAAAGGCGATTGTCCCTTTACCGGGGGAAACGAACATTACATATACAAAGGCACTATAGTCATATTTAATGACTACTTTAGTGTTAATACTATAATATTAAATCATTAGTAGTCTGGGCAATCTACATTTATTATTCTCAACAATGTTAATGAGGATCTTCCCCCCTCTCTTCACTGGAGAAGCCTCCACTGCATTCGTACTACAATTTTCATAGTATTGTTTTTAATCTAACGTTTTTTTTCTTTTCTAATTCCTCTGCGTACCACTTGATAGCGCATTGCGTACCACCAGTGGTACGCGTACCATAGTTTGAGAACCTTAAAAGAAACCAAAACATCTACACATCAGAAAATGTAGTATATTTTCTTAAGTAGGCCAACAGGTTATTTTCAGTTACAGAACATACACCTACTTTGATGTGCATGCAGAGAACAGTGTGTGGTGTAGCAAAGCAACCGGCCTACAAGACATGGAGCAGGACCTGCTTCAAAGGCCTACTTCTCGTTTTACCTGCATATTATAAGAATTAGTGAAGAACCAAAATAGAACTGAATTACATTTAACACTATTGAACAAATAGGGTATTCAGATGATGAGAAACATCTATGACATCACATCCTGTGTAATGAGAGAAAAATAGATGAAGCGATTTCAAGAGATAACTGTGTAAATGCTGGCCACTAGATGGAGGCCTATGGTGTGTTGTAGTCTTGCAGCCGTGTCTATTGTAGTGACTGCTACAGACAGAACCAACAGGAGTAGCATCTTCCTGCAATAGAGGAGGTTTGTTCAGTTTGTGGGTGAATTAACCTGTGAAACTAGAGGTACTTTTAAGCAATCAGTACTTGGAGAGAAAGTAGTATTTTATTATATTTAAACAACTAGGGTCCTAGAAATGCATGCCTGACACTGCAGCCCCCTTGTTTGCAGGATCAAACTAGTGACCAACAGAGGCAGCAACCTCTAACATAGCATTATAACAAGATAACATCATCTTGATGTCATCGTCACATTCGCCTCAGCCACCCACAAATGGAAGTGAAAAATAGATGAACACTTGATGATGGACAAATGCCCACAGAGGAAAACAAGACCTAATCTGACCCTTGTTTAGACTTTAGATATTATCTTGAACTACACAAGTAGAAATATCCAAATGTTGTTCTTATGATATGCAATGATGCAGGCGTATTCTGCTTCGACTGTGGTTGAGTTTTGCTCAGAGTAGGGCAGTAATGTAATTCAGAGTAGCTGCACCATCTACTGAATCTTGACTGAACAGAAAGAATTTCTGCCCTCTCTCCCTCTTGCATTTGCTCAGTAGCTAATGATCACTCTGGTGCATGTATAAGGAGAAAAGAGGAAGGAAGTTCTTGAGTTTCTGTTCTATACCAGTAGGCGCCAAGACAGTAAGATGTATTTTTGCTTCATCATACTTTAATCGCTTAACAAACTTAACAATCACATAAAAAGAAAAGGAGGCAAGATTTAAATAATAAATAAACATTTAATCCTTTTCTCAGCTAAAAACATGAATGTTTTACTTCTTAGCATGTAAGCTTAAAATTCGCGGATCAAGCAAATTCACTAAGAATCAATTCGATAACCATTAAAACTGATTGGAAGACATAGACATGTAATGTGGTTTGCTCTAGCAACTTACCATTGATGTAGATTTTACAAACTCGTATTTACTTCTCATCTTACATATTTTTAATGAAATGTTTAAAACCTGCAGGTGTGTTTTAATATATATATTTTAGAGCAACAGAGTGAGAGGAACAAACTATGAATCTTCGATGCAGCGAGAGGATTTCTAGCTTTCCTTCTGTCAATCCCAGGTTGGTAGATTTACATTCTGAACATTTAGTTTAACTGTTTAAACTAACTACTTTGATGTGCATGTAGAGAACAGTGTGTGGTGTAGCACAGCAACTGGCCTACAAGACATGGAGCAGGACCTGCTTCAAAGGCCTACTTCTTGTTTTACATTCATATCATAAGGATGAGTGAAGAAAGATAATATAACTGAATTACATTTAATACTATTTAACAGAAAGGGACTGCAGACAAGAAGAACAATCAACATAGTATTTCCCTCACTATTTTTCATACCCTGGCTACGACCCGCAGTGTATGATATTGTAATTGTGTTGACAGTGTAAAAATATTTCAACAAACTCACAGATGCAACGGAAAGGATGAGTGTGAGATTCTTGTTGGCGATAAGACTGCTGCTGTATGGGAGTGAGACACATGAGCACGTCGACAGCCTCACACTACTGTGAATAAACAGTTCCTAAAATACTTGAACATGAATAAACTGTGATAGTTTAGACCAGGGCAACCCTAGGCATGCGTGCCAACACTGGCACGGGGCAGCATAATCATTGGCTGTCTTAAAAGAAAAGAAAAAAAAATATATATATATATATATTTTTTATTATTAAAAAAATTCACAGCGCAATGCGGCAGCATAATCATTACTACCGATTTTTTTTTTCCCTTTATTCTGTTTTGGGCATTTCCTCCCAGTCCAAATATGTTACAATTAGTTACAGAAAGCAGTGTTCTGAAATGGGATCAATTGATAGTTATTAAATCTATGTTGTGATTAATAGAAAAGAAAATATTTAAAATATTGTTGCAAGTGGTGTTGTTTCTCTATGCATCGCCTTCACATGGTTTTGCATAGCTGTGCATAGATGTCTTAAGATATTGATGTGGATGGTTCCAACATTTTCATATATTCTCTTTTTTTACATTTCTCACAGTGCAAATATGTTTTTGAATAAGTTTCTGAAAATGTTGTTTTAAGATGGGACACATGTAATTATAATTTGTAAGCCCATGTTGCAAATATAACAACCAAAAAAACATTTACAATTTTGATGCATGATTGTGGACTATATGAAAATAGTACAATTCCAGGTCTTCTGGAAATGTTTTTGGTCGCTGTGTCATAATTCAGCTTCATTTTTAATATATTGTTGCTTAAGGAACACTCATTAACGAGAAAATGTCAAACTGGCACTGCATGTTGAAAAGGTTGCTGACCCCTGGTTTAGACTTTAGATTGACATATTCTTGATCTACAAAGTGGAAACACACAAGTGTGGTTTATATGATACATGATGATGTAGCCATATTCTGCTTTGACTTTAGTTGGAGTTATGGTCAGATTAGAGCCGTAGCGGTCATATTGATATCGTCTTCTGAAGTATGAGAGCATGAGACCAACGTGTTGGTGGTATCATGCTGGATTCAACTTGAGGCCATGCAAGAGCTTCATGTCTGGAATTCCAGATCTACAGTCAGGGTCATTTTACCACAGCTAATGATGGCAAGTGTCATAAGATCAGAAAATTAAAAACATAATCACTGTGGACAGTTTAGGGTCGCTACACAGAAGCGCTGTTGTTACAGCCTTTAGAGCTCTATTAAGACATTCACGTAGGGCACATCACACCGGGCCATTTCTGTACAGCTACATTCATTTGAGATCGTCCCAGCAACTCCAGAACCCATTTCACCTCGTCTTGTTGATTAAAAAACGTTGTGACTCAGTGGAGCTGGACCATCTATTGAATCTGCTTCAAATAAGGTACTTCTTCTTTCTCTTCGTCTTGCATTTGACTCTGAATTAGGCTCAGTAGCTCATGCTACTTCTGGTGCTTATTTGTGTAAACAGGAAGAAGTCTTTGAATGTTCCCCTTTGGTGTACCATCTTATCCTATAAAGCCTGACAACATACTCTGCGTCAGACCAGCTTCCTTCCTCTAGATGTTCTTTCTTGAACAGAAATGCTTAGCAACCTTTACATTCAAACATCAAGCCTATAGGTAAGAGTTAATGCGATCCATATTAAATACATGGGAAGATACGTTTGATGGTTATCTCAGCTAAATTTCCATAGATTTTTTATTTGTCATTTTAAACCCTAACGCAGATATGTTTGAATATCTCTAGCGACAGTGTGAGAGACAAACCATCAATGTTATGGGGAAGTACAGCGAGTGAACCCAAATTTTCGACACAGAGTGAAGCTGACGCAGAGTCAATTAAAGGGTCTTTACTGAGACAGGCAAGGGTTCGGCGACAGGAGGGTTGGTCTGACAGGAGGTAGGTCAGACAGGCGGGTGTTCGGCGACAGCAGGGTAGTCAGACAGGCAAGGATTCGGCGTCAGGAGGGTAGACTGTCTACCCTCCTGACACCGAACCCTCGCCTGTCTGACTACCGTAGTCAGACAGGCGAGGGTTCGGTGACAGCAGGAAGGTAGTCAGAGAGGTGAGTTTTCGGTGACAGGAGGGTAGACAGACAGGCGAAGGTTCGGCGGCAACAGGAGGGTAGACAGACAGACGAGGGTTCGGCGACAGCAGGAGGGTAGTCAGACAGGCGAGGGTTCGGCAACACTGTACACAGGGAGGAGATTGTTTGGGCGAGGGACCGAACACAAGGACTAGGCAATCTAGACACAGGGAGAGCCAGGGACGTGGTACTTACTGTTAAGCGTTAAACAACGATCTAGCGATGATTGTGGAGAACCGGGGTTGATGTTATAGGTGTTGATGGAGGATTGCCCACAGGTTTAGAGCGCAGGAGATGACTGAATGAAGAGACTGGCCCCCACTAGGTGGCAGGAGTGGACGGCGTGACAATGAATCTTCAATCAGCAGCTAGTGGATTTCTAGGTTTCCTTCTGTTAATACCAGGTTGGTACAATTACATTCTGAACCTTAAATTTAACTGTTTCATATGAAAACCAAATGAAGAGAGGTTGAAACAAACATGAAAAGAGATTCACATTTAATAATCCAACGTCGTTTTAAACCAAAATGGGGGTCAACCTAGAACAAATTACAACAGAAACA
Organism: Gadus chalcogrammus; assembly: GCF_026213295.1. Taxonomy (NCBI): domain Eukaryota; kingdom Metazoa; phylum Chordata; class Actinopteri; order Gadiformes; family Gadidae; genus Gadus; species Gadus chalcogrammus. The sequence goes on from NC_079434.1 coordinate 9,577,845, forward strand.
AACTCAACAGAATTGGTATCCTCAATATGTCCTGAGTAAGGAGAAAAAAAAGCCCAGAAGAATATCCCATTAGGGGAAAGTTTAGAAAAAGACCCAAATATAGCCTATTCATACTCCTATACATTATTTTTCTCACGTGAATATGGTAAACATTTAGATATCACCATGAAAATTCCTGAGTTGATAACTTACATCGAGACAAAAAAAAATGATTGCATGTTTTTGGAAATTGTTTGTTAACATGGGCAAACGCTGCATAATCTAATTACGTTTGTGCTAATTTGCATAAATACCACAACAGATCTAAACATTCGGTATAGCCAGGTCATGCCAGGTCAGGTCATATCAACAATGTCATGTTGAAACGTGTGGACATCTTACAGTAAAAAACTATATAGGCAACGAAATGTATAAATAAATTTGAGTCTTTGAAAAAAAGTTTTTTAAAGTGCAAAATATTTCCTATCCATACGTTAGTTCTGTGTCATTTGGCCTCCCTTTTTACGCTGGTATAATTTCGGATATCAGTACAGATATGTTGGCTATAATCTGACGGCATAAAATGTTGAACATTTCAGGGGTTAATGGAGTTCCTTTTGCATACTGCATCCAGGTCTTTAAATGGAATAGTCTGTGTAGAACATTAAAATGCAGTTTCCTGACATTAAATGTTTGTTCTTTCTCAATGAGATGTACTTGTTGTTTTTTACAGCGCTACAGGGTAAAACTGACTGGAAGGTTACTTACACACCAAGTCATATCTGCGCTTCAAAAGGATCAACGGTTGATATCAACTGCACCTATGAATACCCTGTCAACAAATCTAAATCACAGCGCTCTTCCATACCCCTGGAATCACTGTGGTTTACCAAGATAGACAGAAATGATCCGGTTAATATAGAAAAAGAAACCGACTATAAAGGTAGGGTGGAATACAGCTGTGGAGAAAACCAATGTAACACGTCCAAGTGCTCTGGAGCGTGTACCCTGAGAATCAGAGACCTGAAACCGAGTGATTCTGCTGAGTACAAGTTCTGGATAACGACAGCACAAACAGATTGGGGATATACTGGCAGCCCTGGAGTGAACTTAACTGTGACAGGTAAACTTGACAACAATATCATATTAATTTGGCCAAAATGGGAATTAGTGATGATAATTATTCCCGTAGTACCATTTAATGTGTGTTATGGTTTATCACAATATAACATTAATAGAGTCTTGATGAAGCCACCTTCACATGTAGGAGTGAAGGATCCCCCAAACAGGGATGGGTCCAGGGTGAAAAGCACCAGAGGCTGATGTAGTAATATATAATAATACTTTATCTACACAGTATCTAATGGCAACACAGGAAGGGCACAATAATAAATCAAATAAGAGATTGAATAGGGCATACTGGAGGGACTATGACCGGCGAGAGGCAAAACAGGGCTGAGGAGATCCAATACAAACTACTAGGCTACTACTATTAGGGGCATGCAGCTAACACAACAAACAAACCAAGAATAAGAGGAAAACACATAAAACTCAGACGGTATCAAATCAGAACCTCAATAACACTTGAACTAATACACAGCACACAAAGGCCAAAGACCTACAGAGAACCATAAGCCTGCCTCACACTGCCGTACCTGGCCCAAATGATGATGCTTGCCCGGCCCTCAATAATAACAACGTTAGCCAAAGAAAATAATGCAGCACAAATAAAACCGTGGCCTATGAATTAGTAGCTTCTTGCTGTTATAAAATATACAATAAAGGCTAGCCTAAATGTAAACAGATTTGATGTAATCAATAAATAAATTAAGATATATTTAAAAGCAATTATAGTATATGTTAACACAGGGGCAGCAAGGTAATAACTTTTGTTGTTAATAGCTGTCCTTGATCGCTGTCCTACAAACACTTTAACAGGACTTGAGAACAACACGAAAGGCCCAAGCTTCCTGTAGTGGAATAATCAAATACATTAGATTAAATACACACACATAATACATGGAAAGGAAAGCGATATAAAATGCAGTGTTTCAGCAGATGTTAAAATCCAGTTTAATGCACAACCTTTTGTTGCTGCTGCCTTGGCGATCGGTTCACCAAAGACTCAAACCAGGCTTAGTACAAAGGGAGGCTGCAGCCTTGTGCCCCTGTATTTATACCCTCCCCTGCTCCTCAGCGTCCTAGAGACCTAGTGCTACGATAATACTATGGTTTTAGGGCTGAATACATTACAATTGTTTGTTCTCCGTCACAGATCTGCAGGTGAAAGTGGTCGTTCTTGACACGGACAAGCCTACCTGGCTAGACCTGGAATGCCACAGTATTTGTGATATCACTACCACCTACTATGAGTGGTTCAGGAATGGAGAGAATTCAGGAATAGCATTCACACAAGGAACAGGAAGGTACTACCGAGGACAAGTCAAGGACGACAGGGTCATTATTAACTCTGAAGACAGCTATGCATGTGCTGTTAAAGGATTTGAACGTTTTCCCTCTCCTTCAGTGTGTAAGTCAACTCCACAGTACCTTATCTTATTGACCACTAGGGCCAAGAACTACGTGTTCAACTGTTAGTAATTCATATAATATTGGAATGTCACTTAACAGACGCTCCAAAGACCCCCTCAGTGACCATGAGTCCCTCTGGTGAAGTAGAGGAGGGCAGTTCAGTGACTCTGAGCTGCAGCAGTGATGCCAACCCAGCAGCTGAGTACACCTGGTTCAAGGAACAAGACGACTCAGTGAAAGGATCAGGACAGAACTACACCATCACTAATATCAAAACTGAGCTTGGAGGAAAGTATTACTGCCAAGCACATAATGCAATCGGACATCATAACTCCACCTGGTCGTCCGTTAATGTGATAGGTAAAGGTTGCTTTAAAATACCTACCTACACACACACACACACACACACACACACACACACACACACACACACACACACACACACACACACACACACACACACACACACACACACACACACACACACACACACACACAATGTAAATCCCATCCGTCAATTGATTACTCTAGGGATAATCCTGACACAAATCAATATCACTCTAATCAGAGATCTTTAATCAGAATATATGTTGCTATCCTGTAGAAGCATCCTCCTCGATACAATACTCAACGCAACGGGCATTCACTGTGAGAAACTATGTTGTTTCATCGGCCGCCATACTCCTCCTCGTCTGCCTCTGGATGGGGTGAGTCTCTCTGTCTCTGTCTCTGTCTCTGTCTCTGTCTCTGTCTCTGTCTCTGTCTCTGTTTCTCTTTCTCTCTCTCATATCTCTGTTTGCTCCATCAATAGATTGAGGGCCTCCAGGAGAGCATCTGGTCTGGGGGAGGCAGCAGCAACGTTTGACGAGGAAGAGGTGAGGGTCTGGGGTCATTGTTGACCCAAACTAGCTCTCAAAGCACAGCTCATGTTCCTCCCCAAGGGTCACCAGATAATGGTACAGCTCATGTTCCTCTCCTAGTGTCACCAGATAATGGTACAGCTCATGTTCCTCCCCTATGGTCACCAGATAATGGTACAGCTCATGTTCCTCCCCTATGGTCACCAGATAATGGTACAGCTCATGTTCCTCCCCTATGGTCACCAGATAAAGTCTGTTTCCATTGTATCTCTGGGCTGAGTGAAAACATACCATCAGCATTGACTAATTAACCAAATTAACTAAATGTTGTCTTGCCTCCTGTGTACTGTTCAGTCCCTTCCTGTTCCTGTGTATGGAAACATCTCAGCTCTGACCAACAGCTCCGCCCCTTCAGCAGAGAGAGAACCAATAGAGCTGCAGGACTTGTAGCCTCCAATCAGATCAGACACAGCAGGTCTCAGTGGTCAGCCACCACATCTGGTTGATAGTTGTATTTTACTGTTATTTTTTACGTTGGATTTGTAGCGCATTGATCCAGAACTGTTAACAGGCAGAGATGTCGTGTTATTGAATAAGAATGCACACCCTTTGAATGTTATTGACCAATCAGGATCAAGTACTTAACGATGCTGCTTGTATGAATGCAGCATCATACATGCTTTTTATCAGAGTTATATCCATTTCGATATCCAAAATGGCCACATACAAGAATGCAAAAGCAACTTGCGGCTAAAGGGTTTTTAATGAGCAAAGATGTCACTGAATCTTTAAATACCTGTCCTTCCTATTTCACAATCATAACTCTTCAACGTGTTTTGGAGTTACAGGACTTTTTATCATTCACCCTTAGATTCCCTCAAAACCATATTTTTAAGAAATATATCATTTCGGGAGAAATTATAGAACGTCAATCCTCAGCATAAGTATATAATCTCCAGATATGGACCTCAAAGGTGTGGTTCCTCCGGCATGTCCCTAGTTTATCCCGGTTAGAGATGGTTAGGTTTAGTTATAACATTAGAGATGGTTAGGTTTAGGTATAAGGTTAGGGTTAGGGTTAGAGATTGTTATGTTTTGGTACGCTAGGAGTTAGGGTTACATAGATAATACATTGTTTTCTGTTCTCCCCCCTACCACTGTTCCAATATAACCTGTGTAACTTCCAATTTGTGCTTTCAAGACTTATATTTGTGTTGATAACTCTACCAATGATCGCGCTTTATTAAATATCAATGCAATGCCTGTCCAGAGGGTCGACTGAATAATTTTTTCGACAATTATTGTACTGTGTTTTTGGACAAAGAAGCTTGTATGCCTACAAATATTTACTAGGACACTGTCCATTACTATACTCTAAATATCTATTTTCACAAATGTTAATTTAACTAATGGTAAAATTGTGTTCATGAAACCATAACATCCGTGCATCAGAAATGTAGTGCAACAGATGCAACGGAAAGGATGAGTGTAAGATTCTTGTGGCCGATAAGACTGGTGCTATATGGGTGTGAAACACAAACATGAGCACTTCAACAGCCTCACACTGCTGTGAAAGAAAAATACCTTCAACCACATATTCCTCCCAACTACAAGACAAAGAGTTCCCTGAGTCTTTGTTAATAAAATACTTAAACATGAATAAACACACTGGTCATAAAGTAAAAACCAGATGCACACTGAGAACATAACACTTCAACTGTGTTTAGGCGTTAGATTGAGATCACCTGGATCTATAAAAGTGGAAACATATCAGTGCGGTTTAAATAACAAGTCCTGATGTAGTCATATTCTGCTTTAACTTTAGTCTGAGTTTTGGTCAGAGTAGAGCAGTAATGTCAGAGATATTGATATCGTCTACTGAAGTATCTTCAATGCTTTCCCCCTTAGATGACTAGGAGTATGACCGTCCTTGAGGTGTTCCCAACACAGAATATTAACCTGTGTTGTTTCATCAGTTTGTATGTTCACAGATCAATGTGATTGGTGCTTAATGAGGTGGAGGTCAGGGGCGGACTGGCCAACAAAAGAGCAATTTCAGAGCAATAGGATGCGCAAAATTAACCAACGCCTCTCCGTGGAAAGGCCAAGGTTGATACCACCTTCAGGGAGAGCAATGATGAGGTAGGAACAGGACACAGCAGATATGACAGGTGCACTAGCGGGCATGGTTGGCAGTATAATAATGACTTAAACTACTAAACTCAATAATAATAGCCTTACATTAGCTGTATTTTATTTCTTTGTCTTTCATTTTGTTATTTTATTTCCACTATTGCCATGTATTGGCCTGCTAAATTAGAATGATTTGGTACTTGTCATTTTCAAAAGATTCTGACAGATTTTTTTATCCCACCCTCAACAACCCCCAAGAAAAGGTGAGCATCTATGAAAGTAGTATTAAACAATAAACAGAAATGAGTATAAACAGAAAGGTTCACATACTGTAACAAAGACAACTGTACTGCTCAATATGTTTGGCCTATCTATGCAAAGCCATCTGCAAGTGACTTGTGTTTATCTAACTATGTAAATCTAATTTCTAACTCCAACTTTTTTCATTCCACTAAAATACTTTTATCTTGAACTATTTGGAACCTTTTCATCCTTGATTAACCTTTCTAGGCACATGCGATTTCTAATATGTTGTAAATGGACAAGATTGCTTATACAATTTTTGCCTGTGATCTTGACAAAATTCTAACCTCACGCACATCCCAATATTGACATGTAGTTGCAATGCACATATCCACGGGTAAGGACTCGTTTTTATTATTTTACACAGTGGCAAAATTGTACATGCGCTGTTCCTGTGGTCTCATTGACGACCACTCCATCCGAAAGTCCCAGGCCAAATTTTTCTCCCAGTCCCAGTCCATCTACCACTGTGGTTGAAACAACGATTTGGCGATGAGTGGGTGAAGAACCAGGGTTGAGGTAGGACAGAAATGATGACCGGAGATGGATGGCAGGTGTGCATGTCCAACAGGTGTAGAGCCGGGTAAAAAAAGGGAATGCCTCGGCCATTGCACAAACAGTATCGCACCAAGAGGGGGAGACAGAGCAGAGCATCTGCTGGCTACAGCCACGGCCGTATCACATGTTACTTCTGGTGAATATTAATTGTGTAAAGAGGAAGAAGTCCTTGAATGTTCCTCCTTGGTCTACCATCTTATCCTAACCAGGCTGACCACAGAATCTGTGTCAGACCAGCTTCCTTCCTCTAGATTTGAGAATTGCTTGACAAACTTAACATTTATACATAGCAGGTAAGAGTTAATGTGATAAATATTAAATACATAGCAAGATTTGTTGGATGATTTTCTAAGGTAAATTACCATTGACTGATAGATTTTATGTATTTTATTTTTATTTTTCCACCCTAACCAGCATTTGTGTTTAAATATAGGCCTATCTCTAGCGAGAGAGTGAGGAACAAACAATGAATCTTCGATCAGCAGCTAGAGGATTTCTAGCTTTCCTTCTGTTAATACCAGGTTGGCAAATTTATATTCTGAACATTTAGTTGAACTGTTGCACAGGACTACCAAATTAAGAAAGGTTGAAAAACAAACATGTAAAGAGATTCACATATAATAATCCAACTTCATAATGCTATGGTTTGGTTAATAACACTAGTTTATATAGTCTTTGGGAATAAGTTTAATTTTTTAAAATGCTAAATAGTTCGGTCTCATTTGTACTTCTTACATTTAGATATTATTCTGGGAATTAGCCCACTTAAATTTTTTCATTTTGGATATCAGTAGGCTACATGTTTGCCGTATTCTCTAGACAATATTCATGGGTTAATGTAGTTCATTTTCCATGCTGCATTCAGCTCTTTAAATGCAATAGTCTGAATTTAACATTAAAATGCAGTTTCCTGACTTAAAATGTTGGTTCTTTCTCAATGAGACATATTTTTTTTTTTACAGAGCTGCAGGGTGCATCCTTGACAAGTTATTCGGGCTCTAGTCCGGTGTGCGCTTTAAGACGATCAACAGTTAATATCAGCATTACCTATGACCTACCTAGCGAAGGTCCGCCCTGCAATTCCACAGTCCTGGGAGAACTGTGGTTTAAATGAGACAGAAATAAGCCAGTTTATGTAGGAAATGATGAAGGTTGGGTTGATTACAGCTGCCAAGAAGAGACATATACCAGGGCTAGTGCCAAGCGTTACGGAACGCGTGACCTGAGAAATAAAGACGTGAGACCGATTGATTCTGCTGAGTACACGTTCAGGAAATCAACAAAACTACCAGATTTGGGATTTACTGTTTACCATACTTTGACCGTAACTGTAACTTGACTACAATATCTTGTTAATGTGGCCTGAATGGGAATTAATGACTATAACTATTCCCTTGTTTTTACCATGTAATGTGTGTTAGGTCATTACCAGCTGCTCACTGTCCTACAAATATATAAAGGCAGAGGTGTAGCATTATTGAATAAGAATGCACACCCTTTGAATGTTATTGACCAAACAGGATCAAGTATTTAACAATGCTGCATGCGGTATGTAAAAAACACTTCATCAGTTATATCCCTTTCGATATCCCTCCAAAATGGCCACACACAAGAATGCAAAGGCAACTTGAGGCTAAAGGTTTTTTTAGTCACAAGATGTCACTGAATCTTCAAATACCAGTCCTTAAACTATTTCACAATCACAACTCGTCAACGTGTTATGGAGTTACAAGACTTCTGATCATTGACCCTTAGATTCCCTCAAAACCAATTTTTTAAGAAATGTAGGCCTATCATTGTGGGAGAAATTATATAAACTAGAGTTTTCAAGCTTTACATTACAACTAGAGCTCAACCACTAGTTTTAATTAACAGGGGTAATTGTTCAATGGAAAGTGAAGCATGCTATGCATGCAAATCAATTATTAAATAGCTTTTACTGTTATTCAGGGCTGAAAAGTGCTTTGACATTTGGCCAAGACAGGCAGCAGTAGCCTACAATAACACATAGCATAAACAAAAACATAAGAAAACTAAAACAGTCTGCAGGGGGAAAGGGGGATATCAGTATATATATACTTTTCAGGAGGCTCAAGGATGAGAGTAATATTACATTTGAGTGTGTAGTCTTGTGGTTGACTCTATAGGCATAATTCACCATTTATATTTAGCTACAGAACATACGCATACTTTGATGTGCTTGTAGAGAACAGTGTGTGGTGTAGCTAAGCAACCGGCCTACAAGACATGGAGCAGGACCTGCTTCAAAGGCCTTCTTCTCATTTTACCATCAAATCGTAAGGATGACTGAAGAAACACAATATAACTGAATTACATTTAATACTATTTCAAGGTTCAAGGTTGCTTTATTCATACCCGTGGGTATGAATTTAACAGATAGGGTCTCCAGATTATGAGAAACATCTATAAAATCATGTCCTGTGCAATGAGAGAAAAATAGATAAAGCAATGTTACAGACAGAACCAACAGGAGTAGCATCTTCCTGCAATAGAGGAGGTTTGTTCAGTTTGGTCCTAGAAATGCAGGCCTGTCACTGCATCCGCCTTGCAGGATCAAACTAGTGACCAACAGAGGCAGCGACCTCTACCAAAGCGTTATAACAAGGTGTGACATCATCTTCATGCCATCGTCACAGTTGCCTCAGCCACCCACAAAGGGAAGTGAAACCACATGCCCACAGAGGAAACAAGACCTATCTGACCCTTGTTTAGACTTAAGATATTATCTTGAACTACACAGGTAGAAATATCCAAATGTTGTTTTTCTAATATGCAACGAGGTAGGCGTATTCTGCTTCGACTGCGGTTGAGTTTTGCCCAGAATAGGGCAGTTATGTAATTCAAAGTAGCTGCACCATCTGTTGAAACTTGACTGAAGAGAAAGTATTTCTGCTCTCTCTCCCTCTTGCCTTTGCTCAGTAGCTAACGATAATTTGGGTGCGTGTATAAGGGGAAAAGAGGAACGAAGTTCTTGAGTTTTTGTTCTATACCAGTGGCCGCCACGACAGTAAGATGTATTTTTACTTCATCATACTTTAATCGCTTAACAATCTTAACAATCACATAAAAAGAAAAGGAGGCAAGATTTAAATAACTAAAAAAACATTTAATGTTTTTCTCAGCTAAAAACATGAATGTTTTACTGCTTAACATGTGAGCTAAAAATTTGCGTATCACGCAAATTCACTAAGAATCAATAGGATAACCATTCAAACTGATTGGAAGACATTGACATGTATTGTGGTTTGCTCTAGCAACTTACCATTGATGTAGATTATACAAACTTTAAAAAAAATGATTTTTAAAACCTGCAGGTGTGTTTTAATATATATCTAGAGCAACAGAGTGAAAGGAACAAACTATGAACCTTGGATCAGCAGCGAGAGGATTTCTAGCTTTCCTTCTGTCAATACCAGGTTGGTAGATTTACATTCTGAACATTTAGTTTAACTGTTTCACATGACAACCAAATGAAGATAGGTTCAATCCCCATGTTGCAAAGAGATAAAAACGAAATATTCAAACTTCTGAATGGTGTGTTTAGTTAAGAACACCAGTTTGTATATTCAAGTGCTTTTATCCAAATTGTACTTTCCAAAATAAAAAATCCTATCAATATGTAAATTGGGTATCGTTTGTACTTTTTACATTGAGATAATAATCTGGGAATTAGCACAACTGTTTGAAATTTCAAGTCTGTATTGATTACAATACAGAATTGTTAGCCAATATAGGAAAGCTATAGGTTAAAGTTGTTGAGAATATTCATCTGTTAATGTAGGTCATCCAGGTCTTTGAATGCAATAGTCAGAATTTAACATTAAAATGCAGTTTCAATTACTTTAAATGTTTTGTTTTTCCTCAATGAGATGTGTTTGTTTTTTACAGAGCTACTGGGTGATAATGACTGGACAGCTACTTACAAATCGAGTAATGTCTGCGCTTTAAGAGGATCAACGCTTAATTTCAGCTGCACCTATGAATACCCTTACCATGAAAAGCACTGCTATGCTACAGCCCTGGAAACACTGTGGTTCACTAAAGAAGACAGAAATCAGCCAGTTGATATAGGAAGTGATACGGACTATGAAGGTCGGGTTGAATACAGCTGTCATGATCATAAACATACCAGGTCCAGGTGTTATGGAACATGTAACCTGAGAATCAAAGACGTGAGACAGAGTGATTCTGCTGAGTACCAGTTCAGGACAAAAATAACAGAACAATCAGAAAGGGAATATACTATTAACCACGGAGTGAACTTAACTGTGACAGGTAAACCTGACAACAATATTTTTTTAATGTAGCCTGAAGGGGAATTGGTGATGATGACATATTCCCTTGTTATTACCGTTTAATATGTGTTTAATAGGTTATTACCATCTAACACGTTAAAAGATGCTTGATGAAGCCGCCTTCACTAGGAGTGAGGGATCCCCCAAACAGGGACAAGTCCGGGGTGAATAGAACCAGAGGCTGATGTGGTAATATGTAATCAGAACCACAATTATACTTAAATAAAACACAGCACAGCAACAGGCCCAGAACCTACAGAGAACCCTACGCCTGCCTCACACTGCCGTACCTGGCCCAAATGACGATGCTTGCCCGGCCCTCAATAATAACAACGTTAGCCAAATAAAATAATAGAGCAGAAATAAAACATGGGAAGTTAAAATAAAACACAGTGACATGTAATATTTTTTTTTGTTTTACAGAATAATTGAATTGAGGCAACAGCAATATAAAATGCATTGTTACGGCAAATGCTAAAATCACATTGCATGCGCTACCTTTTATTGTTGCTGCCTTGGCAATCGGTTCACCAAACACTCAAACCAGGATTAGTACAAAGGGAGGCTGCAGCCTTGTGCTCCTGTATTCATACCCTCCCCTGTTCCTCAACGTCCTATGAGACAAAGTGCTACAATAATACTCAGGTTTTGTGGTTGAATACATTACAATTATTTGTTCTCTGTCCCAGATCTGCAGGTGAAATTGGCCTTTCTTCACAGCGACGAGCCTACCAAGCTAGACCTGGAATGTCACAGTATTTGTGATAAACCTACCTACAAGTGGTTCAGGAATGGAGAGAATGCAGGACCAGGAAGGTACTACAGGGGCATCTTTAACTCTGAAGACAGCTATGCATGTGCTGTTGAAGGATTTGAAAGTTTTCACTCTCCTTCAGTGTGTAAGTCAACTCCACAGTGCACTGACATGAAGCCAGATGTTATGGAACAATCGGGTTGAGAACTCCACGTACATTTAATGTTTAAACTGTTGATACTTCATATTATAATAGAATGTATCTTAACAGATGCTCCAAGGATCCCCTCAGTGACCGTGAGACCCTCTGGTGAAGTAGAGGAGGGCAGTTCAGTGACTCTGAGCTGCAGCAGTGATGCCAACCCAGCTGCTAACTACACCTGGTTCAAGGAACAAGACGATTCAGTGGAGGAATCAGGACAGAACTACACCCTCAGTGATATGACATCTGAGCATGGAGGACATTATTACTGTCAAGCTCATAATGCAATCGGGCGTCATAATTCCACCTGGTCGTCCGTTAATGTGACAGGTAATGGTTGCTTTGAAAATAATCCTCATTTTTGAAAGAGTACCCAATCACTTGAATAAAACCTCACTAACAGCAGTAACAAGTCGTCTAATGAATATAGTTTAGGGGGCAGTAGCAACAATATTTCTTCATAAAATGGAATACTTCTGGTACCGGTAAATCCTTCTTATGGTCTATCAAACAAATGAATTAATTTTCCAAGCGTTAAATCTGATCAATATTTTCCAGCGAGATCCTCATCATCATCATCATCCTCATCAGTGATAACAGCTGCAGCTGTAGGAACTGTTGCAGTCTTCCTGGCCACCATACTCTTCCTCGTCCTCCTCTGGTTGGGGTGAGATATTCTCTCTATCATTTGGCATGCATTCACTTCTTGTTATTAACTCGTCTTCTCTTCGCCAGAAGGAGGAGGGCCTCCAGAAAAGGAGGAAGGCCAGATACCACAGAAGAGGTGAGAAACAGAAAGCCATTTTATAAACACATCTTCCACAAAAACACATGTGAAACTTCCAATTGTTTCAGCCAATGAAGCGAGGAACAAACTAAGCAAGGAGCCAAATTGCGAGAGGTAGTTTGGGCTGAAGAATGAAGTGCACCATCTTGGAAAATCGGTCCTACACTGTAAGAACGGTGCTTCAGAAGGGGGTAGTCCCGTTCTGAAGTCCTGGGAGATGTCCGACCAGGGGCGATGCGGCCCGGGAGTGGGCGTAGGGGACCGGGAGAAGGATAAGGTGTGACCTTACTCCAAGTTCTTGTGGTCGATCCACACTAAGAACAGGTGCTCCGCTTCCTCCAGCCAGTGGCGCCATTCCTGCCAACATGATGGGAACTTGGAGAGGTCAGGAAAATCGGAATCATGGGGATTCAGGGGTTGTAGGAGAAGAGGAAGTTGTAGAAAGGGTTTCTGGTGCCAGGAGAGGCTGTGACAGTAAGCAAGTCTCTAAATATTCTTTCAGCCAAGCGATTACCTCCCCTGAGGTCCAATCTAAACGGTGGGACCACTCACACCAACGGTCAAAGGTTTTCTAAATGTAACCTTCTGTCCTTTCTCCCCGTCAGTCACTTCCTGATGCTCTGTACGACAACGTCTCATCTCGGACAAATCACTCGACTCCTGCGGCACAGGGAGAACCAATGAAACAGCAGGATGAAGTCCACTATTCTGTCATCCACATCCCTCGCTCAGAGAAACAGGAAGTGCCTCACCGGTTGGCTGGCTCCCATGTCCAATCAGATCAGCCAGAGCAGGTCCTTTATTCTGCGATCAACTTTCAAGGACCAAACGCGGCCCCGGAAAAGAATTATTCAGAGGCCGCTGAATAATCTGAAAAATTAATTCTAGAGAGAAAATAGACCTCAAGGTTTGGGACTTCAGCCTAATTGAGACCTTTAGGATGCAAAGACATTTTTGTATCCATGTACGATGCTTCACATGGGAATGCAGTTAATATATTCTCTGTTCTTTTCAGGGACAGGGACGGGAGCTGCTAGACTAAAAACAATATGAAAATAATAATAATAATAATAATAATAATAATAATAATAATAGGGACCACAACTAAAGCTGACAATTTTAGAGAAACCCTAGTTACAACATGCAGTGCAGTGTCTCCAACAGATGATGACAGACACTCCCTCTTGGAGTGTCTTCAACAGTTGCAAAACAATACATTTTCTGTACTCCTCCCTTCCCCCTGATACTATAAACTGTTTAGTCATCAGGTTAGAGAGATGGGTAACCCTAACCCGAGACATGGTTAAGTTTTATCGATATGTTTTTATAGATAAAACATTGTTTTCTGTACTTTTGTTCCCATATGACCCGTGTATCTTATCCTTTGTGCTTTGAAGAAAAAAGTACATCGTATTTGTCTTGTAACTCTAACAATGACCATGCTTCACTAAACATCAACGCAATATTTAACCAGAAGGTCAGACTGAATCTTTTTCTTCAACGATTATTGTACAGTGTTTTTGGACGGGAAGCTTATATGCCTACAAGTATTTACTTAAACATTGTCCACTACTATACTCTACATTTATATTTTCCCAATGTTAATTTAATTCATGAGAAGTTGTGTACATCGGTGTCACCATAACATCCATGCATCAGAAATGTAGTGTATTTTCCGCAGTAGGCATCACGTTATTTTTTGCTACAGCACACATACCTGCTTTGATGTGCATGTAGAGAACAGTGTGTGGTGACATGGAGCAGGACCTGCTTCAAAGGACAACTTCTCGTTTTACCTTCATATCGTAAGGGTTAGTGAAAAAACATAATAGAACTGAATTACATTTAACACTTTTTAACTGATAGGGTCTGCAGACAAGATGAACCATCAACATAGTATTCAACCGGCTGATGACCACAGGTTGAAGAACAAGTCCAAACTATACATCTATGACATCGCATCCTGTGTAATGAGATGAAAAGAGATGAGGAGATCTAAAGAGATGACCATGGAAATGCTAGCTTGAATGTCTTGCAGAAGTGTCTTGTGACTGTTATGCAGCTATACCATTGAAACGCATGCATTGACAAGCTGTCCCAGTGTATGAATATGAATAGAAGCATATTTCAACAAACTCACAGATGCAACGGAAAGGATGAGTGTGAGATTATTGTGGACGATAAGACTGGTGCAGTATGGGTGTGAGACAAATGAGCACGTCGACAGCCTCACACTACTGGGAATAAACAGTTCCTGTTGTGGTTAACTCTTGTCCATAATTAACCACTGTGTGGCTCAGCTTAAAAGTCTGACGCTTATACCAGATGTAGTAAATCAAAAGAAAACCAGGTCCAGTGCGGTTTAAAGTTGAAAATTCCAATTGGTTTAATTAGACTAAATGAAAATGCAAAACTCAAAAGTTCTTGCAGTTAAGTCAACATAAGGATTGCAAAGATAATCAAGGGTTCAGTTTGGTTCTCTGGCAAAGGTCAAAGTGTCTTCCTGCTCAAGCCCCTCCCCCCAGTAGGGTCGCCCTTATATAGATGTCAAGGTCACCCGCATGGTCCAGCGACTAGAGGGATATAACTCAGAGGAACACAAAAATTACCAAGTAAAAGAAACCTTTCTCCTTCTTCATTCTGGCTCCTACAGTTCCTAAAATTCTTGAACATGAATGATCAGTGATAGTTTTTAGACTTAAGGTCGACATTTTCTGGATCTACAAAGTGGAAATACATTGTACAAGTGTGGTTTATATAACACATGATGATGTAGCCATATTCTGCTTTGACTTTGGTTGGAGTTGTGGTCAGATTAGAGCCGTAGTGGTCACATTGATATCGTCTTCTGAAGTATGCGAGCATGAGACCACCGTGCTGGTGGTATCATGCTGGATTCAACTTGAGGCCATGCAAGATAAGAGCTTTATGTCTGGAATTCCAGATCTACAGTCAGGGTCATTTTACCACAGCTAATGATGGTAAGTGTCATAAGCTCAGAAAATTAAAAACATAATCACTGAGGACAGTTTAGGGTCGCTACACAGAAGTACTGTTGGTACAGCCTTTAGAGCTCTATTAAGACATTCACATAGGGCACATCACACCGGGCCATTTCTGTACAGCTACCTTCATTTGAGATCGTCCTAGCAACTCCAGAACCCATTTCACCTCGTCTTGTTGATTACAAAACGTTGTGACTCAGTGGAGCTGGACCATCTATTGAATCTGCTCCAAATAAGGTATGTCTTCTTTCTCTTCGTCTTGCATTTGATTCTGAAGGAGGCTCAGTAGCTCATGCTACTTCTGGTGCTTATTTGTGTAAAGGAGAAGTCTTTGAATGTTCCCCTTTCGTGTACCATCTTATCAAAATATGCTTACAACATACTCTGCGTCAGGCCAGCTTCCTTCCTCTGTCTAGATGTTATTTCTTGAAATGCTGAGCAACCTTTACATTCAAACATCAAGCCTAGCAGGTAAGAGTTAATGCGATATTAAATACATGGGAAGATACGTTTGATGGTTATCTCAGATAAATTACCATTGATGTGAATTTTACTTTTTTATTTGTCATTTTAAACCCTAGCGCAGATACGTTTGAATATCTCTAGCGACAGTGTGAGAGACAAACTATCAATGTTATGGGGAAGTACAGCGAGTGAACCCAAATTTTCGACACATAGGGAGGCTGACGCAGAATCAATTAAAGCGTCTTTACTGAGACAGGCGAGGATTCGGCAACAGCAGGGTCGGTCAGACAGGTGAGGGTTCGAAGTCAGGAGGGTAGACAGACAGACGAGGGTTCGGCAACAGGAGGGTCGGTCAGACAGGTGAGGATCCTAAGTCAGGAGGGTAGACAGACAGGCGAGGGTTCGGTGACAGCAGGAGGGTAGTCAGACAAGCACGTTTTCGGTGACAGGAGGGTAGTCAGACGGGCGAGTTTTCGGCGACAGGAGGGTAGACAGACAGGCGAGGGTTCGGCGACAGCAGGAGGGTAGTCAGGAGGGTAGACAGGAGGGTAGTCAGACAGGCGAGGGTTCGGCAACACTACACAGGGAAGAGATTGTTTGGGCGAGGGACCGAACACAAGGACTAGGCAATCTAGACATAGGGAGAGCCAGGGACGTGGTACTTACTGTTAAGCGTTAAACAACGATCTAGCGATGATTGTGGAGAACTGGCGTTGATGTTATGGGTGTTGATGGAGGATTGCCCACAGGTTTAGAGCGCAGGAGATGAATGAATGAAGAGACTGGCCCCCACTAGGTGGCAGGAGTGGACGGCGTGACAATGAATCTTCAATCAGCAGCTAGTGGATTTCTAGCTTTCCTTCTGTTAATACCAGGTTGGTACAATTACATTCTGAACCTTTAAATTACCTGTTTCAAATGAAAACCAAATTAAGAGAGGTTGAAACAAACATGAAAAGAGATTCACATTTAATAATCCAACCTAATTTGAAGCCAAAATGGGGGTCAACCTAGAATTACAACAGAAACAAACTCAACAGAATTTGTATCCTCAATATGTCCTGAGTAAGGACAAAAAAGCCCAGAAGAATATCCCATTAGGGAAAAGCTTAGAATAAGAGCCAAATATAGCCTATTCATACGCCTATACATTATTTTTCTATATATATTTGGGTCTTTGACAAATAGTTTTTTAAAGTGTAAAATATTTCCTATCCATACGTTAGTTCTGTGTCATTTGTACTCCTTCATTTAGATAATATTCTGGAAAATTGTCCACTTCATTTTTTACACTGGTATCATTTCAGATATCAGTACAGATATGTTGGCTATAATCTGACGGCATAAAATGTTGAACATTTCAGGGGTTAATGGAGTTCCTTTTGCATACTGCATCCAGTTCTTTAAATGGAATAGTCTGTGTAGAACATTAAAATGCAGTTTCCTGACATCAAATGTTTGTTCTTTCTCAATGAGATGTACTTGTTGTTTTTTACAGCGCTACAGGGTAAAACTGACTGGAAGGTTACTTACACATCGAGTCATATCTGCGCTTCAAAAGGATCAACGGTTAATATAGTCTGCACTTATGAATACCCTGTCAAAAAATCTAAATCACAGAGCTCTTCCATAAACCTGGAATCACTGTGGTTTACCAAGATAGACAGAAATAATCAAGTTGAAATAGGAAAAGAAACCGACTATAAAGGTCGGGTGGAATACATCTGTGGAGAAAACCAATGTACCACGTCCAAGTGCTCTGGAGCGTGTACCCTGAGATTCAAAGACCTGAAACCGAGTGATTCTGCTGAGTACAAGTTCTGGATAACGACAGCACAAACAGATTGGGGATATACTGGCAGCCCTGGAGTGAACATAACTGTGACAGGTAAACTTGACAACAATATCATGTTAATTTGGCCAAAATGGGAATTAGTGATGATAATTATTCCCTTACTATTTAATGTGTGTAATGGGTTATTACAATATAACACATTAATAGAGTCTTGATGAAGCCACCCTCACATGTAGGAGTGAGGGGTCCCCCAAACAGGGATGGGTCCAGGGTGAAAAGCACCAGAGGCTGATGTAGTAATATGTAATAATACTTTATCTACACAGTATCTAATGGCAACACAGGAAGGGCACAATAATAAATCAAATAAGAGATTGAATAGGGCATAATGGAGGGACTATGACCGGCGAGAGGCAAAACAGGGCTGAGGAGATCCAATACAAACTACTAGGCCTATTAGGGGCATGCAGCTAACACAACAAAGAAAACCAAGAATAAGAGGAAAACACATCAAACTTAGACGGTATCAAATCAGAACCACAATAACACTTGAACTAATACACAGCACACAAAGGCCAAAGACCTACAGAGAACCATAAGCCTGCCTCACACTGCCGTACCTGGCCCAAATGATGATGCTTGCCCGGCCCTCAATAATAACAACGTTAGCCAAAGAAAATAATGCAGCACAAATAAAACCGTGGCCTATGAATTAGTAGCTTCTTGCTGTTATAAAATATACAATAAAGGCTAGCCTAAATGTAAACAGATTTGATGTAATTAATAAATTAATTAAGATATATTTAAAAGCAATTATAGTATATGTTAACACAGGGGCAGCAAGGTAATAACTTTTGTTGTTAATAGCTGTCCTTGATCGCTGTCCTACAAACACTTTAACAGGACTTGAGAACAACACGAAAGGCCCAAGCTTCCTGTAGTGGAATAATCAAATACATTAGATTAAATACACACACATAATACATGGAAAGGAAAGCGATATAAAATGCAGTGTTTCAGCAGATGTTAAAATCCAGTTTAATGCACAACCTTTTGTTGCTGCTGCCTTGGCGATCGGTTCACCAAAGACTCAAACCAGGCTTAGTACAAAGGGAGGCTGCAGCCTTGTGCCCCTGTATTTATACCCTCCCCTGCTCCTCAGCGTCCTAGAGACCTAGTGCTACGATAATACTATGGTTTTAGGGCTGAATACATTACAATTGTTTGTTCTCCGTCACAGATCTGCAGGTGAAAGTGGTCGTTCTTGACACGGACAAGCCTACCTGGCTAGACCTGGAATGCCACAGTATTTGTGATATCACTACCACCTACTATGAGTGGTTCAGGAATGGAGAGAATTCAGGAATAGCATTCACACAAGGAACAGGAAGGTACTACCGAGGACAAGTCAAGGACGACAGGGTCATTATTAACTCTGAAGACAGCTATGCATGTGCTGTTAAAGGATTTGAACGTTTTCCCTCTCCTTCAGTGTGTAAGTCAACTCCGCAGTACGTTATCTTATTGACCACTAGGGCCAAGAACTACGTGTTCAACTGTTAGTATTTCATATAACATTGGAATGTCACTTAACAGACGCTCCAAGGACCCCCTCAGTGACCGTGAGTCCCTCTGGTGAAGTAGAGGAGGGCAGTTCAGTGACTCTGAGCTGCAGCAGTGATGCCAACCCAGCAGCTAAGTACACCTGGTTCAAGGCACCTGAAATCCCAGTGAAAGGATCAGGACAGAACTACACCATTACTAATATCACATCTGAGCTTGGAGGAAAGTATTACTGCCAAGCACATAATGCAATCGGACATCATAACTCCACCTGGTCGTCCGTTAATGTGAAAGGTAAAGGTTGTTTTCAAAATAATCCTCATTGTTCATAGAAAAACACAAGGCATTGTAAATGTAAAGAGGCATTTGCATATCAATAAGAATCTTTGATTTCTTGTATTTATATAGTTTAGGGGACAGAAACTACAATATTTTTTCATACATAGACATTGCTTCTGGTACCGGTATATCCTCCTTATGGTCAATTCAAACAAATGAATAATTTTCCAAGTGTTAAATCTGGTCAATATTTTCCAGAGAGATCCTCATCCTCATCATCATCATCCTCATCACCCCCATCACCCCCATCACCATCAGTGATAACAGCCGCAACTCTAGGAACTGTTCTAGTCTTCCTGGCCACCGTACTCTTCCTCATCTTCCTCTGGTTGAGGTGAGATATTCTCTCTATCATTTGACATGCATTCACTTCTTGTTATTAACTCGTCTTCTCTTTCCAGAAGAAGGAGGGCCTCCAGAAACGCACGTGACCAGGGAGGAAGGCCAGATACCACAGAAGAGGTGAGAAACAGGAAGCCATTTGACCAACACATCCTTTACCAACACAGTGGAACACAGGTGAAACCTATACTTCGAGAGTTGAATTGAAAAAGTGAGAAAGAAAGGAAACCGGTTGCGTTTGGGGCTGCTGCTGAGACACAGTAAATGGTGGTGGGGTTTCTTTGTTCTTCTTTCTTACGCATGCAGTCGTAGGTTTCATCTCATCTCATGCAACCATCATTACACACAATTACAAAACAAAGCTAATAAAAAGTCAGCAAAGGGTTTAACAATATATAGGTTATTAATCTCAATTCATAAACAAAGGAAACCATGAGGCACCACAGCTTAACGTTCAACTCAACTCTTGGAGGGAACTCGGCGAGTTTAGAGGACATGCTAGAAAAATGTTAACCCCCAAAGATGGATTCACTCATTAATGCTAGAATCTATGAATATGCTAAAATCACACAGCCCTTAGAAGCTGCTTGATTTTCCTGCAAAACAAGAGACTACTGACCTTAGACTTCTTACCTTATAGTCTTCTTACCTAATTGACTTCTGACCATATTCACTTCTGACCTTACAAACACACCAAGGGTCAAGGGTTTTCTACATGTATTCCTCTGTCCTCTCGGCTCCCGCTCTGTCGGTCACTTCCTGTTGCTGTGTGATACAATGTCTCATCTCTGCAAATCACTCTGCTCCTGCGGCACAGGGAGAACCAAGAGAACAGCAGTATTCCTTCATCAACTTCCCTCGCTCAGAGACCCAGGAAGTGCCTCACCAGTCGGCTGGCTCTCATGTCCAATCACATCCGACAGAGCAGGTCCTTTACTCTGCGGTCCAGTTTCAAAGATCCAATGCTGTCGCTGAGTAAGCAGCTCTTGGTATTACTAGAGAGAAAATAGGAATCCTCAAGGTTTGGGACTTCAACCTAAATCTAAAGAAGAACGCAAGAATATTTCTTATTATTTATTTTGATGTTTTCTTTTCAGGGACTGTGACCAGACAGAGTCGGGAGAAACCTCAGAGATGTACAGCACTGTCCAAAAAAAAAACAGCGTTTGAATCAAACAACCTTGCTGATTGAATCTATCAATAATGGGGTCAACAACAAAAGTGACCAACCCCCCATATTAAGATTGAAGCTAAATGCATGATTCATGACAGTGAAACGAATTAGCCTTATGAAGAATGTCTATCTAACTATAGCAGTTCAAACAATCAGATATTTACAGACAAATAGTGTCCAAGGCGCAAACGATAAGACACTTACCGGTACCATGTTGAATGCACAAAGACCAAGTGAACTATCATAAAGAACTGCAGGTAAATTACGTCATCAATGTGCACCAGCATTACCAAATGTGTCCACATATTTTGATCACAAGTAGACTTTAAACGAGGCATCTCCAAACGGCGGACCGCGCTCCGGGTCCGGACCAAGTGACGGTCCTATCCGGACCCCTGAACAATTTAAAATAATACGTTTTTGTTTTTTATGATTTCACTATACAAAGCATGATTATGTTAATAAAGACATTCCTCACTAAATTACAAATTAAAGGCAGAATAGTCGTAGTACAGCATAAAAACAGCAAAAAGCAAAGATCTTCACAGAGCGAAGATCATGCACTCGCCGAACTCCCCCCCTCCCTCCGTCTGTCACGGCATGTGCGTAATAGCGGCACTCAAAAAATAGCCAATCAAATCGTTTGTTTACCGGGAGAGTGATTTGGAATGAGAAAATGGCTTGCTCGAAAATTAGGAAAGTTGACCACGAAAACAGACATTTTAAAGATGAATGGGCTGACCAATACATGTTCATTCGCCCGCAAGGCAGTACTAAACCTTTGTTGTGTCTTTTATGTGTTGAAACCGTGGCGCTGATAAAAAAGCGGGAATATTAAGCGGCATTCCGAATGCAAACACAGACTCTTCGAGGAAAAGTATCACCAGAAGTCAGAAGTAGCGTGGAAAATATCCGAGCTGAGAACTCAGTGGCCCTCATTTATCAAACGAGCGTACGACAGAAAACGTGCGTAAAATGGATCTACGCTCATTTCAACGTTGAGCTTGGCATTTATCAATTTGAACGTGAGCGCAGGCTGCGATGAAATCTCACGTCAGGTCTGAGCTCGTGTACGCAAGTTTTTTTGGCGCAACACACGGGTATTTCACTGATGAATAGTGCAGCACAAGTAGCCCATGTTGCACATCTGTATTAATTACTAAATAAATTGGAATTAGCCCAGCCGTTCAAACAATTACAATCAAGGCAGCCCTAATTAAAAACAGTATTGCTATGAAAATAATTAGAATGTGACAGGTGAAATGTTTATTCAGCTGTCTATATAAACAGGAGCTTTGCCAAATAGGTGGTCGAGTCGCAGCGATGGCAGATCTGGCTCTGTGGACCTCAACGCACGTAAGACGAGAGAGAGTTTTTCGAGACCGCGCCGATTTTTTATGGAGAGCGATGAATGGCTCTTGAGTCGTTTTCGTCTCCCAAGGCATCTCCTGATGGAGCTATGCAATGATTTGGAGCCACAGTTAAGGCGAGAAACTAGGCGATCAAACGCAATACCTGTGCCAGTGCAGGTGTGCTCTACCTTGGGGTTTTTGGCCACCGGGACCTTTCAGCGGGAGATCGGGGACAGGTCTGGTATTTCCCAGCCAAGTATTAGCCGAACCATGCCAGCAGTTTTGGCAGCTATACTGTCCCTCTCTGAACGTTATATTAAATTCCCATGCACTAACGATCAGCAAACTGGAATCAAACGGGATTTTTATGCTATTGCTAGGTTTCCAAATGTGATTGGTGCGGTTGATTGTACCCATGTGCGTATGAACCATCTATTAATGATTACGCGTACATCAACCGCAAAAGCTACCATTCAGTTAATGTTCCGATTATTTGCGATGCCAGAATGTCAATCCTGAACATGGTAGCCCGATGGCCTGGGGGCACGCACGATTCTTTTATTTTCCAAAATAGCAACGTTGGGCATCGTCTACATCAGGGCGCACTACATGGTCAGAGTCATCTCGGTGAGTTACGCTGCAGTCGCACTGCACCGGCCTCCTCCCGTTTCTTGCTTGGCCGGCTTCACAGCCGCAACACGTTTTTTGGTGCTGAGCTTCATGTCGGACCATTTTTTCTTCACCTTATTCGGAATTAAATAACTTTAACGGAATGCAAACAATAGCATATATGTGAAATGTTTTAAGCTGGATAACAGAAGTTGTACATTTAATTTATTATTTAATTAATTTAATTAACAAACCTTTTCCGTAGCCCGACGAACATTGGAAACACTATTCACTGCAACAGTTATTTCCTTCCATATAGCATTCTTTTGCTGGCCTTTAATGCCAGCTATAGGCTACCAAATAAAACCAGACCGTTCGCATCCACCAGTGACCCGAGCGTCTCCATTTGGGTCTCGGAAAAATTCCTCTATTTTACCGTTGGACGTTTCTCCATGTCGTAAAAGTTAGGGGCGAGACTTCTGAAGACGTGCTTTTATATGGGCGTGTTACGTTAATTACGATCGATCTCAGCCGCCGTATTTATCAACACCAAGATCCTTCGTACGCTGGGATTGGTGCGATACGAAGGTTTCGTAAATCTCACGTGGGTCCCATCGTAAGATGAATCATGCGTTCAGATTTGCGCTCATTTCTACGTTCGTTTGATAAATGAGGGCCAGTATGAGAGGTCGACTTGTGTCGAAATGTCTGCCAAATGCCCTCAATGTTAACATGTTTTAAAAAGTATTCACCCATGCTGGTGTCCCCTGGACCTCCACTCTGGACCTCCACCCCGCTGCTTCACTGGGGTCCCCTGGCCTACACCCTGCTTCACTGGGGTCCCCTGGCCTACACCCTGCTGCTTCACTCCCCTTTGCGTCCCCCTGCCTTCAGCCCTTCACTGTCTGCTGCCTGCTATGTATTTAAAACATACAGTTGAATATCAATGCATTTGAATACGATGGAAAAGTTAATTTATTTCAATAATTCCATTTAAAAAGGGAAACTAGTATTTTATAGATTGATCACACCCAAAGTGAAATGTTTCCAGCCTTAACTTGAATATTACGTAAGAACGGTAAAAAATAAAGATTTTTAAACAGAAATGTCGGCTTTCTGAAAAGTACGTTCTTGTACTCGGTACTTGGTTCTTTGCTCCTTCTGCATGAATTACTGCATCGATGCATTGTGGCATGGAGTCGATCAGCCTGTGGCCCTGTTAAGGCGTGGGAAGCCCGGGTTGCTTCGATAGCGGCGTTCAGCTCGTATGCATTCTTGGGTCTCGTTTCTCATCTTCCTCTTGACAATACCCAATACGTTTTCAATGGGGTTCAGATCAGGCGAGTTCTCTGGCCAATCATCCTATGGTTATTAAACCAGGGGCCTCTACGGATTCTCTTTTTTTGCATTAGGTAATCCCCTTTCTAATCCTTTTTCGTTACGGCGGTAAGATTTAAAGCAACCGGCCGCCGACAAAGTTTACCGACCCTACCGAAGACGCATGAGAGACGCGGTGAAGCAGAAGAAGACAAGAGAAGAAAATAGTTAACAATGGATACAAACACGATAGGCTATACACCGTAAGAAAATAAAATGCCTACTTCACATAAAAAAGAAAGACTACTGGGTGCAGTTAATTTCAACATAAACATGGTAGCCATTTTTTTTCACATGTGAATTGGGATTCAAGTGGGCTAAAATATTCCCGTTGGCCAAGTCCGACCTAAGTATTTCTCACTGTTGGCGACAGCCTGATATAAATCAATACAAGAACGCATGTATCGAAATAGCGCTTGTTGTAGTCCAACTTCGGAAAACTAATTCCACGATAGAGACGCTAGAGGTCAGCAATACTCGCCGTCGCGCAGACGTCGGTTAGGAAAAGTGGAGTCGAATTAATTTTAAACAGTGGTCTTTTCCTATGTTCGAAAGGAATCATCTTTTCATCTCTCCTTGACCCAATGACGTATGCCACAAAGGTTAAGAAAAGGAGGCATAAAGATAAGGAGACTATTCATAGCGGCCTCCGGTATTGGTAATTTTGGCAGTGAGCCAAGTCCTGATGGAAAAGGAAGTCAGCATCCCCCTAACATACTTTTTCACAATATTCAGATTTTCTAATAATGGATTTGGAGGTTTCATGCTGGAAGACATAATCAAAATTATAACAAATCAAGGCTTCTCATATATAATTTTATGAGCAATGATTCTATAAGTTTCCCTTTTTACATATTGAAATAAGTAAACTTATCCACAATATTCCAATTTATTGAGATGCACCTGTATACACTATACTTCTTTTAACAAAAAGAGCAAAGGTAACTTGAGGCTTAAGGCATTTATTGAGCACAAGATGTCAAATATCAAATACCAGTACTTCACCTATTTCACTATCATAACTCAACGTGTTTTAGAGATACAGGTCATCATTCACCCTTAAAATCACTCAACCATCTTTTTAAGAAATGTATTATTGTACAGTGTTTTTGGACAAATAAGCTTTATTCATAAAAAGTCGACATGTCTTGACAGTTTTAGCAGTGGGGAACGATGAAGGGGCTAACATCGGCAGGTGTTGGAAAAAAAAGATACAAAATAATTCTTCACAATTCACAAAGCAAAGATCGATCCCTTTCCCAAAATCAACCCCTGTGAGGAGACGTCTATAACATGAACATCAATAAAAAAAAAAGGAACAGAAGATAATTACACTTTACTGGTCATGACCCGGGAGGATGGGGCGTGGTACAAACGGGTGGGACAGTCTATGCAGAGAGGTCACTGCTGTTGAAACGATCCTGGTCATACACCTCGGCCACCACCTTGCGACCGCCGAACCAGCGGTCGTTCAGGGCTTGGATGGCCTTGTTCATCTCCGACGCCATGGAGAACTCCACGAAGATCTTCACGATGATGTCCGCGTCCTCCTCCTCACCCTGCTTCTCCTGGTATATGATGACCCGGTTGACCGCTCCGAACTTGCCGCACTCCTCGGTCACCTCTCCCTCGAGGTCGTCGTCGATGTCCTCCGGCCCCACCATGTTGCGCAGGACCATAACTGTGGACTGGAGAGGGCCGAGGACAGGCTGAGTACAGGCCGAGTACCGACTGAGCGCTTCATCTCTCTTAGGGATGAGCTGGTTATTTTATTAAGGCTACACATGGGGTAACCGATGGGGTCACGCTGAACTGACTTTTTGTGGTCGGAGAACCAATTCACCGACCGTTAATCCGTTTGAGGTCATAACTTGACAAATTACATCGGAGAATGATCAGCCCATAGAGGTGTCTTAAAAGGGTTAGACTTCAAGTGACCCGAGATGTTTCAAAGGATGTTACCAAACCAGGTAGTTTGGCTAACCTGGTTAAACCGTTGTTATTAACGCATGTAAACACTGATGGTGAATGGAGCTCACCTCCGACTTGCGGAGCAGCTTCTGCATCACCATGTGTCGGGCACTGCTGCCCGAGATGCTCATGTGCTCCTGGTCGCTCAGCATCTCCTGGCCCGTTCCTTCCTGCAGCATCTCCTCCTTCTCCTCCTTCTTCTCCTGCTGCTGCTGCTGCTGGCCGGGGCCCCCAGCCATCACCTGGTTGGACAGCACGGGGGGCGAGGCCAGCACCGGGTTCACCAGGCCCACCTGGGGCAGCACTGGCATGGGCGGTCGCACCGGCGTCACACCTGGGCCGGGTGTTCACAACAGAAACATTAAAGAGATGGAGAACGTAACAGGAGTGGGGGAGGAAACGGAGACGCATAGGGACTGGGAACCAGCCAGGTGGAAGCACAGAAGAGCTGGATCGTTTAGACAAAAGGTTGAGTTCACAGTCACACTGGTGCACTTTCCGTTCCACGTCCCTAGTGTTGACAGTCCGTGGTCGCTACGCACCTGTGATGACCCCCGGCGCCTGGGCAGCCATGACGGGGATCCCCATCTGCTGGCCGAGAAGCTGGGGCGCGGCAAGCGCCCCCAGGACTGACGCCCCGGCTACAGCCTCCTTGAGAGAGGGGGGGCCGGAGACATTAGGCAAGGGAAAAACACACAGAACACAGCACAAGGCAGCACAGTCAACGACCACCCAGTGTAGCAAACGGCAAGCACGGCCATACCTCTGCTCAGGCCCGTGAAGCTTACTAATGACACTACAGGCTTGTAAAGACATGCGGCTAGGGCCTGTGTCAGGGGTTTATCCTCTTTAATGTCTACAGGTGCTCGCAGACTCAGTCATGGTAGCATGGCTACGGCTCGTGGTTTACATTTCGTGTTTGCCAAGATAAGCTCTTGGCTCACACAGCCGGGAAGTGAGTGGGAGGAGCTTGACTTGTCATTACTTTATCAGGTGCGTTTTATCCAATCAAATGAGACTGAATCTTTTATAGAAGGTTGATTCAAGGTTCTGAAGAGAAAACTTGAGGAAGGAGAGGTCGGCCATTTTAGAAAGACTTGGGAGTGGCCTCTGCTGCATTCACCTGAATGTATTAGTGGGGACACAGAAACAAACAGGTCTTCTCCCAGTCACCTATCAACAAGGGAATAGTCTCCAAAGTCGACTCAGTAAAGAAACATTTACAGCTTCATGAAGCACTGTTCTATCATTTCAAATTTATTTTTGAGCAGTTGAAGAGCTTATATCTGGGCTAGATCTAGGTCATATTTACCTGGAAGGCCATTAAATCCCTTTGGAAGGGATTCATACTTGCCTGGGCCGTTATCTTGGCGGTGGCGGCCGCCGCGGCCACCGCTGCAGCCGGCGGGAGCCCACCGGGGGTGGTGGGGGTCAGCAGCGGCATGGGCGGGGTCACGGCCTTGCCCACCCGCAGGTACTGACCCCCGAGGTCGAACAGGTTCATGGAGGACACGGCGTCCAGGGAGGACTGAGGCTTCTCGTACTCTGCGGGAGGGGGGGGGGAAGAGGAGTTTAGCAGCGGTGCGGGGGGACGCGGCGCCACGCGACCACAGCGACAGCACGGCTACAAGCTCCTCGCAGCTCACCGATGAAGCCAAAGCTCCGGTGGCGTCCCGTGGTGGGGTCGCGGGCCAACGTGCATGACTTGATGCGTCCGAAGGCCTCAAACACACTCTTGATGTCCTCGTCCGAGAGGTCGGGGTGGACCGACGCAACGTAGATGCGGTTGAAGGCACGCGCCTCCTCTGCCAGCTGGTCAATGATGGGTTGCGCCTGACCGATGTTACTTGGCCGCCCCACCTACAGCACAGATCATACCAGCACAGGGCCACTGAATGGGGGGGGTCCAGAGAGCCAACCGAGATACGTTTTACCGCAAACTAGTACGTTCCTGTCACACCTGACGCAACCAGGGGGCGAGCGCCGACACTAGGAACCTCTACGAAGGATCCAGACTTAGACGACGCAGAGCTACACTCTGTTGCCATGGCTTCAGCTAGCCCGTCAGCTGCTTCTCCACTAGCCCTCCAGTCAAGGAGCCACAGAAGGGTTCCACCAGGATCCACTTCCTTGAGCATCACTTGACTACCTACTTCTGCATGGCAACAGTCCCGTCACTCGCTAACGATTCACAATCTGCTATTTATTTATATGGCATACCGCCATCCACCTAAAGAGAGATTAGGATTAATAAATATCACTACCAATGCAAAAAGGAAACATCCCAAAAGTCAATTTAGTTTGAAATAGACTTCTATTCAGATCACTGATATAACCAACAGGTTCATCCAAACAAACTCCCCAAGTCTTTAATATGCACCATGCATACCGCATTCACTAAAAAAATAATAAAATGTTTTGTCGACTTCCCCAAATAAAACGAGCCAAATTTGAAAAACCTCCGATAGATAGCAAATTTTTGATTACACAAGTGCAAATCAGTCAACGCGTCATCCCACTTGTGTAAAAGCCAATTCCTTTAAAAAAATCAAAAGCAATGCAATGAATCTACAACTGAAACGTGAAAAACAATCACCAGCGTCTTTACCAGAACTCTAACCAACCCTACATCCAATCCAAGGACTGGCCCGACATTAACCACGTAGCCTCCCTGTCTGACCACTCCAGCAGCTAAGCGAGACGAGCGCCTGTCTGTCGCTAACCCTGGAAGCTAGCCCGCTGCTCCACCAGCCGGGGCTCCCTAACCGCAGGAGGATCTAGGTGTGACTGCATCTGTGCTGCAGGTGGGGCGGCCAAGCAACACCAAACAGGCGCAGCCCATCATCAGAACATCTTGGACACAGAGCCGAGGCGCGCGCAGCCGCGCTGGACCCGGGGGGCTAGAACAGTGTGGTGACATCATGGAAGCAGAGAGACAGCACAGAGACACAGCATACACACACACTCATACATACCTGGATAAACACACGCGCACACACACGCACGCAAGAAAGCAAATGAAAAGAGGAAAAAATGAAAGTTTTTAGATCATTTCACAAAAAACGTTGACTGGGGTTATTAATCAGTATATACAATCTGTGGGAGAAACGAAAAATAAATTAGGATATGAAAACACAACAGGGACAAACTTGGGGAAAAGAGGATAAAAATGTTTAGTGTCATTTCAATAGGTTGTTTGGCATGCCAGATAAAAATAAATAAAAATAAAGCACCTACAAAAAGGAAAACTATTTTTATACAGCGGTGTAGTTCAAAGTGCAAAAAAAAAAGAAAAAAAAGCAACGCAATAATATTAAAGTCTAAGACCCGGTCAAAAGCTCCATAGGCCTCAACCACCAAGCAGCCATCTTAGTTGTAATCAAACTTGCGGGGGGGGAACCGAATGTCCCATTCAGTCCCCCCCCACCGGCAAACAAGAGCATAAAGAACCAAGATGGCTGCTGGGGGAATGAGGCCCATTGCAAGTTGTTTAGAAGCCACTTACCTTAATGTTACGTCCCCCCAGCATGACTGAGTTCATCTGCTCCAGAGCCAGCTGGGCAGCTTCAGGCACATCGTACTCCACAAAGGCAAAGCCCTGAGTTCACACAAACAACTCAGTAATTCACAACCAACCAGACACGTCCCGCGATACGGAGCCATACGTATCCATCACGGCTCACAAAGACTTTTATTAGGCGGTGCGAAGATAGTGGCATCACAGGCCGGATACAAGGTATACAAACACAGTATCTCACCTACCATTACTATTTTGAAATTTAGCAGACGTTAAGGAGCATGTAGGGTTTTGGGGTATCTTGCAGCAAACACCCTAAACTGTAGATTACCTTTCCCCTAATAAGGTGGACAATAATATGGGATCCAGCTATCCTACGATGATGTTGCAAAACTTCTGGGGGGGAGACGGCACAGGGCCTGGTCCAAAAAACAAAAAACTGCTTAACGGCGCTAAGCAGTGTCCCGTTTTGTAGGAGTTATTCTACGAAAGAGAAACAAATTTGCGCTACTGGATCGACGTTCGCAGTATTTTTTTTTTAGTAATTGTACTTCTGTGTCCAGGCTACACGGTGTGTGGTCTGGCTTCCTGCTCAAGGTTACCCACAGGTAGAGTGCAGACTTCAGGATCTCAACCCAGAACCCGTCGGTTGGGCGTCCAACCACTAGTCCTCCGGCCTGCAACTAGGTCCACAACCGCTTTCGCTTGCGGAAATGCACCTCAAATGAAACCATTTAAAACCAGACTGACCTTGTGCTTCATGGTGACCGAGTCCCATGACATGTCGATGCTCTTGATGGGTCCAAAGGGGGCAAAAGCCTGTCGGATGGTGTCTTCGCCCAGCTCGTAGTATATGGAGCCCACGTAGACGCGGCACATGATGGCTAGCGCACGCTGACGCTGGGCCGCCACCTGTCCGGCAACAATAACACACCTGGCGTTAGGACACCGCTCAGAGCCACTCACACTATGGCTCAATGTGGAACCAAAGTATAGTCAGCTTAAGGACTTGTGTTTGACCACCAGGGTTTGTTTTAGCTCCTTTAGCGTGAAACCACAGCGTGGAAATCAGAAGCTGAAATCAGGGCCAAACCTCAACATAACCGAGTTGAGTCGTGGAGTCTTTTTTGGAACAGGATTTATGCGCTAGCTTTAAAATCAATAAAGATCCTCAAGGTATTATTACCACACGGGTCTTTCAGTTTAATGGTATTTGAGTAAGGGGTCGTAGTGAAAACAGTCACTTTATTTTGCTTCTGTAACTGACCTGTATCCCTGGGACTCAAGTGCAAGGTTTTATTACATGCAATTGTATAGTTGAATCAAATCTGTGCCATGTCCAGGTATTAACATTACGTACCTGGTCGTAGGGCAAATATAGGGAAATGTACATGTTCTTGATGTAAAACTAAAGGTTTGAGATGACTTGAAAGACGTCTGGTCCAGCAGTCCTCTCATTTTGTCAAATAAAAAATAAGCTGCCATCCCTCTTGGTCCCTAAAGTAACTTGCCCTGATTCAGTTTTAAGGGAATAAATGTTTAGAAGAGTTCCCAAAAGGGATTTGCATCAGTTTTCTCTAAATAACTTCATAATGACCTGAAGGAAAAGTGACTCTTGGTAGGGTTGGGCGAGATCTTTCTTTTTTAAAAAACGTTTAAATCTCCCAAAAACATTGAGGTTTACGATTCAAAGAAAGAATGTTTAGCTAATTAATCTCATATTTGTTTCTAATATACAATGAGCGGCTTGCTAAAGCACATGCCAACAATAGACTAATCATATTCTCTAGCCTCAAATTACATTCATTTGAATGAGTAGATAATGAATGAATTGAGTATTCCTAGCTTTCTATTCAACGATGCAGTCATAGGTCAGGGGTAAACAAAGGGGTCGTATCCAGAGGGAGCAGCACAACAAGGGGAACAGTCCATGTCTACGTCTTAAAAATTGGGGATGAGCACAGAATAAAAAGTATTAAGTCTATTGACCGATTGTAAAGGTGAGAGAGGATCTCCAAAGCCCATTGTCACGGCTGCCATCTGAAAGACAGTAAAGGTGGAAAAATAGCTCAAAGGTTAGGCATTACTTTGCTTCAGGTAATGGACAGTCTATACACACACATATGCAGATCTCCCCTTTACACCAATATCACCTCAAGTCCTTAAGGAACCCTTATCAAAATCACAAAAATGTAAACAAACATTGCCATCTGGAAATAATTGCAAAGCATTTAGCAGGGTTATAATCGTCTAGTCAGTCTTTTCTGTAATGATAAGTCTATAGCTAGGCTATATGCATCACTGACCATTAGTTGGCCGTAGACTCCATCCTATTGATAACAGGTGATAAGTAGAAGCAGGAGAGACACGATTAATGTGTTACATTCAATAAATAGCTAGCATTGGCATTACCAACTCTGAATGTCTTATCAATAGGTATAAGAACATTACATTCTCCATCTGGGAAAAGAGCGGCATGGCATAGCCACGCAGCCCAAATGTTTTCCCTTAGCTTAGCAGGATGGAGTAGTAAGTTCCTGCAATACTTAAGTTCCTAAATCTCATGGGTTACTCATGAAACCTGATACTAACAAAATACCCCCAAAAACACCTATTCTAACCCAGACCTATTGGAAAATTAGGAACATAGTATTGGCAGGATTTAAAGTTGAATACCATGACACAAAAAGGTCACGTCTAATACGAGGATATATAACAAGCTATATTTCTGTCAATACGTAAGTTGAACGGTTTCATCTCTTTAGAAGTATCCTAAATATCCTCTCACCTGCAAGTTTGTGAGCTGTTGCTGTTGATGCGCTATTGTCTGCTTCACCAGGACGCTTTTAATGCTCTGTTCCATCGCATATTTCTTTGCCTGGGGGAACAGTCACGTTATAAGGTAAGCCAAGCAAAATGCAAAATAACACATTGATTGTGATCAAACTACAGGAAGTACGTGTGGCGTTGACATACCCTCTGGAGCGCTTCTTGCTGCTCCGGTGTGAGCGGCGGGAGCCCGAGCTTCGAGCCCGTCCCCTGTCCATTCTCCATCTTCACGGTGTCTCCTCCCTGGAAGCAGGGACACACATTTAACACCACTTCCACAGAACTGTAGGATCATAATATATTTTAGAGCATCGGGATATGTCTACATACTGGCAGTGAGTGGTCGTGATTTTATTTAAATGCAATTAATGATTATAAATCAGAAAATATCGATTTATACGTTTGCCCACACATCAGATTACAATGTGCAGTTCACTGTGGTGCGGCATGCCCATCGCTTAACAGACTAGATACGCTAGCCAGGAGACTCCTCCACCCGTTAGTCAGGCAGGCTCCTCCACACGCTAGTCAGGGAGGTCCACAATTCTCCAGAGAGACAGGGAACAGGCCGCAGATGACTCTTTAACAACGCAGCACATTCTAAGAGAAGGAATACGTCTCCAGACTAAAAGCCCTCCATCACGGGGACAAACACACAGAAGACTCCAACAGCGTGTTTCCCTCTTTTGTTTGAATGACGAACGCTAGCGCCAGGATCACATGGCTATTTGAAACGTCTTACACACATAGGCAAACCATGTAGAAACAGATAAAGGTGGGGCAGGGTCGTCTTTAGGTTTCACATGCCTAATATTTGTAGAAGTAAATCATCGTATTTGACAACATTCTGCAGGATCGGGCCCGTTCGCGGCTTCTTTAGCCTCGCACTAGCTAGTTTAGCATAGCTTACTCACAAGGCGCAACAAGATAACCATATTTGCCAAGACAAAAAATAAGACTCCTTTACATTTCCGAAGTACACGTTATGCACTACTCAAGTTGATGTTAACTTACCACTACTTATTTGGTAAAAACACGCAACAATTCAATAAATAAGAAATTTACCGCAGTGTCAGTAATCGCCATGTAGCACGCCTTACTCCAAAGGCCCCCGCAAACGATAACTACCGCGAGAAGTCCGCAAACGCAATTAGCAACTCTCGCGATGGGATACAACTGGCTGCTCCCGCGTATGTGCTGGTTGGTTCGTACCACAAAATGCTGTCTACATATTTTGAAATCCTCATTCTGGTTTATGTTTATCGGAATGGTATTTCAAAGCGCATATAGTTGGCCTCACCCACATGATTTGAACAGAGAAATCTATTTGTCAATGACAAATTAATGTAGTATAGTAAACACATAGGTCTACGGTTCCAAATGTCTCCTCCGTTGATGTTGTGTGGCATATTTCATCTTTTTGATATAATAGTTCGGATTAAGCTTTATTGTCCTGGACCAATACATATTTGTACATGCTTACACAGTAATAACCAATATAAATCATTATGGTTACATGATCACGTCACATAGTTTTATTAGAATTTCTGTAGTTGCCATAGCTACAATATTGAAAATATCACATCCAAAGCCAAGTTTCATTCAATAGATTCACAGGAACAGGAAGTTATTAAAACAGAAAATAAGACGGATATGGATGGTTGTTGTTTTGTTTTTGCACAGTCTAAACATTCATATGTTGGGCCAGGACTCTGGCCACTCATAACAAAGGCAATACTGAAGATGCAAAGTTCCCAAAGTTGTCAGGCTTTATTAACATGCTGCTGATCAGAGAAACACAAGAGCAAAAAGCAGAGCAGCTTGAGAGTAAAACCTCTTTGAAATCCATAAATAAATATGTACAACACGCGCCGGTGACATCCTGGCTCCTCTGTAATCGGCAGAACCAGAGCGATCAGGTCTGGAGTTGAAGACCATGTACTGTACATGAGGGTTGTGGGGAGCCACATACCTCCTAGGATGACCATTCTACAACGGGAGATTGTCTAGAACTGGAGGGCTAGAGATGAGTTGGACTTATGTACGTGTACTCCCACCCCACAGTTTTTTCTGCCAAGGAAAACACATACTATAATAGTAATCAGTTATAGTATGTCCAGCTGTATCTATACATTCACCGGAAGCTTCTAGCTGACGCAGGAAAAATATCTCTCACTTTCACCAGTTTGGGTTACATCAGTATTGCTTTTAAACCCACACCTTTTCACAATAATTGGATAATTAGAATGAGTGTTGAATTGACTAACCACACATTTGACCTCTGAACCCCGTTTACACAGAAGCTTCGACATGTCTACATGCTACAGAAACGGCTCCTGTTTATACAGACAAACAGAAACAAAATATGAATACATGTTCACTTTGGGCCAAAACAAATCTAAATAAGAATTCATCATTTAGAAATGAGAATATTTAAGAGAAACAATCATGTAGTAATATTTATATTATCAAACAAAAATCCTTGGTTGCTTGACTTTGAAACGCATGTTCACATTCTGTCCAACTCCCCTTCTCCCAGACATACAGAAGTACACTTTCTTCACACACATTATGATCTGCATGTTAGTGTTGACTGATATAGTTAGGAGTAAAAACAACAACCCATAGCCAGTTATTTATTCCAATGTACAGTAGCAACAGACGGCAATGGCACTTTCTTAACCAGGTATCGCGCTAACGCCCACCCTCGCACTCACAAAGACCGCCCTTGTACATTTATAGAACACAGCAGTCTGAAAACCCACCACTAGCATTTGCTTCCACAGATTCCAAGTCTCCAGGTTTTGTGCGAAGCAGCTCAATTGCAAAAGTTCAGTCGCAGGGTGGCGGCCATCTTAGGCACTTCACAAGTCTTTGGCTTTCAGGAAAACCTTCCGGGTGAGAGCCCTTAAGAGCACTGCAGGCTCTAAAGGCTAGCACTGCAGGCTAGCACTATAAGCTAGCATTACAGGCTTGCACTACAGGATGGCGTTACATGCGAGCACTGGACTGCAGACTATCACTAAAGGCTAGGAATGCTGGCTAGCACTACAGGCTAGCATGATAGGCGAGCACTAGACTGCAGACTAGCACTAGACTGCAGACTAGCACTAGAGGCTAAAATGCTGGCTAGCATTACAACGCTAACAGACTAGCACAGCTGGCTAGCACTGCAGACTAGCCCTGCAGGCCAGCACCACAAACATCCTCTGATGGGAATTCATGCATGGAGTCGTGTGCACAATGTGTGCTAGGAAAGGTTCGCCGTCGGCCCATTGAAGAGACGCCAGGACGGGCTGGACCTTGAGGTTCACATTTCAGCTGACACTTCAGAACAAAGTCATGGAATGAGAGGGCAAAGATCGACCAAAGCAACCTTAACATATTATCAAAACTCTTACAAAGAATTTGTGCGAATTCATATTGAAATATTTTTTTCAGATTTTCGCTAGGGTTTGCACATGTTTATCGCTAGTGTAGATTCCTGCTGAAATACAGGAGGGTGTAAAACATCCAATTTCAAGGGATATAATGGAAGGATCTTGATGGAAAACCAAGAGGGCTGGATATCTAGAGGCGACAGAGCCCTCGTAGACAGGGGCCTCCAAGTGGATCATCTACCGTGTTGAGTAGATGGTCATAGCTTTAATAATGTACTCTAACGCCTCGTGTGCCCACTGCCTCCGTCCGTTGACTGATCCCCATTGACTTTGAATGGGGACGGACGCGCAATGCATTGTGGATCCGTGCACTGAAGGCTCCGTCAAAAGTTGAACAATTGTCAACTTTTTCGGCAGCGACGGATCCGTCATCCAATCAGATCACGTATGCAAATTTAAGCACTGTGACACTACTCGGGCTCTGACGACCCCGGAAACCCCCCCCATCCGTCAGCCACACCTTCTGAGTCCTTTGACTGACGGTGCAGAGGGCATGAGGCGTAATGATGTTCTTAGATTTGAGGTGCCTATGGAGCCTATCTAAGGCTGGGCTCTTGCTTTCCTTCTCCCTTCCCTGTGTCCCTGTTGCTCTATCTCTCTCTGTCTCTGTCCCTCTCCCTCCCTCTGGGGCCCACTCCCTTTGTGATCCTGGCAGTGGGGTCCCTCTGGTGTCCAGTGGTCCATGCCCTGGCTAGGTCCCACTCTCTGGGGGCCCGCTGCCTGCCACCAGGACCCCCTCGCCCCAGGCTCCTCACTGGACGTTCCCTGGGGCCTGGGTCCGCAGGTGTTTACTGATGGCATCCTCCAGGAACAGGGTCAGCTTCTCACAGTCCTCCTGCACAGGGAACGCAAGTTTCTCATTTAGTTACATGAAGAAGACATTTAAATACCGTAGGATTTAATTACTCCAAAACAGCAAACGAAATACCATACTGCGTTCATGTGATTACAAAAACAAAAAAAACCTTCTGTCTATCTTTTTAGATAAATGTCACTCCTATGGTTACCGTTTACTTAACATAAAGGAAGTGTGAGTGATTCCTTA
This sequence comes from Gadus chalcogrammus, assembly GCF_026213295.1. Lineage (NCBI taxonomy): Eukaryota > Metazoa > Chordata > Actinopteri > Gadiformes > Gadidae > Gadus > Gadus chalcogrammus. Next base: position 9,615,092 of record NC_079434.1, read on the forward strand.
CCATTAATTTATCATTTATTTTGTAGACTTATTCATCCAAAGCAATATTAATATTCTTTGTAGTGATCAACCAGTATCCATCAAGGATGCATCACAGTAAGTTGCAATGTTTGTTTTGAAAGTGACCTACCTCATTTATGAAGGCGTAGTGAACAAGTTCGTTGGCAAGGTCTTTGGAGCTGTCCGCTGAAGGGGACCAAAAGAAGTGTGTTAATCCCAGTAAACAGAGCCGTAACAAGCAGAACCAGAGGAACAGAGACGTGCGTGGGTTTGAAGGGCTCCTTTTGCAACCCCAGGTGTGGGGCTCATTACATGCCATTTCAAAATCATTAGAGTAGTGACATCACAAGCGGGACCATCCCCAAACATGCGTGATGGATAGACGGTCTCCAGCCTCCACCAGATGGTGCAGCCCAACAGGCAGGAGACTCAGGGACGAATCTAGCATCAGAAGTCTGGGCGGACACTCCCACGTGTGACGTCAAAGGTGGATCGATTATCCCCCCTGGTGGTAAGAGGTCAGTGCCCTGAGTGGGGTGGGTGATGGTGACCCACCTGGAAGGATGTCGCAGCTGAGCTGTCGATGGAGCTTGTCGTCCATCTTTAGAAACAGGGAAAGCTGGGAAGGAGAACAGCAATGCTTGTTTAAATCCATACGTTCGTTCAAGTGATCATACTGTCGGTAATGACACGTCTCCCAAACAAAAAGAGTTCAGGTATTACGCTGAAAGGGACAGGATCCCATAACTAGTTTGTGACTCACATGAGTTTTGGTCCCTTCTTCATTTGATTCCAAATTACAGTGCATCTGAATGACCTGCAGACAGAGACGATAGTTAGCGGTACAAACAGACAGCATGACAGACAGATAGTTTTACTGTACTTTATTAGGTTGAAATATGCTCACTGAAATGCACACACACACACACACACACACACACACACACACACACACACACACACACACACACACACACACACACACACACACACACACACACACACACACACACACACACACACACACACACACCTTTCGGGTCTCGGTCTCCTGTGGTTCGGGGGTGGGGGTCTTGACGGCCTCCACCTGCTCCTGGGACAGAGACAGGGCCCGCGGGACAGGGTAGGCTCGCGACGACGCAAAGTTCATCAGCGGGTAGATCCCATTCCTGAGAGGCATCTAGTTAACAACCTCATCCACCAATATTCAGTCCTCGCTACAATGCTAAGCTACAACACAATGCACAAATGCAGTCGACCGGCTAACAGTGTGTTAAAATGCACTGCTACAACCCTTTGCTACAATGACATGCTTCTTTATCGTAAGCTATGATTCAATGCTATAATCCCTATGAACAACATTCTACTTACTTCACATCCTCCAGAAACTTGTCGAGCTCCAGAGGAGACACGTGTGAATATCTACATGTGAGGAAGAGAAGGAGGAAGATTAAACACGGCTTGACTCTGCTATAAAGACCAGGAGCAAGACCCATCAGGGCTCTATATATGGACTGTGATAGGGGTCATTAGGTATTAGAATCAAACAACAATAGCTCAAACTGTATACGATGAGATTCAATCAGATGTAGTGAAGTAGGAATAAAGTGAGAGAATCTAATTTGTTTTACTTGAGTTGAACTCCCGGTCGGTCTCTGTGGGAGATCTCGGCCATCACGGCGTTGGGGTCAAACGACTTGGTCTTCTCCTCCACACAGTTCTCTGGAAGAAGATCTAGAGAGAGAGATACACAGAAGGATAAAAAATAAATGCAGAAAGAAAGAAAGCGAGAGAAAAGAAAGAAAGAGACAAAGGTAGAGAGAGAAAGAGAGGTACACCCCTGCTGGGAGGAGTGTCTCCTACGACCGCTACACCCCTGCTAGGTGGAGTCTCTCCTACGACCGCTACACCCCTGCTAGGTGGAGTCTGTCCTACGACCGCTACACCCCTGCTAGGTGGAGTCTCTCCTACGACCGCTACACCCCTGCTAGGTGGAGTCTGTCCTACGACTGCTACATCCCTGCTAGGTGGAGTCTGTCCTACGACTGCTACACCCCTGCTAGGTGGAGTCTGTCCTACGACTGCTACACCCCTGCTGGGTGGAGTCTCTCCTACGACCGCTACACCCCTGCTGGGAGGAGTCTCTCCTACGACTGCCACACCCCTGCTGGGAGGACTGGGACTCACATTGGTTGCTGATGAGGCAGTGGGCGGCCAGCAGCTTGAGGGAGTGGACCTCAAAGAGCACCCGGTGGAAGAGGAGGTCGTGGGCCGTGGGACGCAGCTTCGCCTCCTGCCGCACACACGACTGGGTGAACTCCTGCAGGGGTCAAAGGTCAAACTGGGTCAAATCAATCAGAAACGGACGAGTGAGGAACATCTCAACCCAGAGGCAAGTCTCGGGAGTGGGACCAACTAGGCTGTGCAGGAGATGTTAAACAATGCCAGGAGAACATCCAGGACGGATGGGCCGGACCGTCGGGTCTCTCCGCAGTCCATGGCTGGGTGGTCTGGGGTCGGGGTACCTACCTTCATGAGGGGGTCTTCCAGGGAGGTTCCAGCACTGCTGATGGCCTCCTTGGATACCACGGCGTCCCCATTGGCCTGGATCTCCAGAACCGCCATCTGGTGAAGCCATGGAAGAACGTTGATTTTTTTACATTTAATTTTTATTATACAAGAAAGTATTAAAAGGTAACAAAGCGAAGTTACAATTTAAAACGGGCCTGATTCAGTGTAAGGCTGATTTTCAGCAGGTTCCTGATTGACTCGGAGTGTGGACTGTGGGCGAGATATATCCTGTGACGGTCACTTGGAACTTGAGAACACACACCTCATGCACGCAGGCAAGCACACTGGCACACACACCCACACGGATTCCTAGATTAATCCTGTGGGGTGTTGCTTCTGTTACGGTTGCTGTGCTCAACATATAAAAAAGTTAGGAAGATGTGTCTCTACCAAGTCAACCTCATCTCAGAAATGCTGGTCTCACCTCCAGAGCACAGATCCCGAAGGAGAAGATGTCGATGGCATAGTCATCCTCACTCGCTGGAGTCAAAGGAGGAAGAGGGGAGAAGAGAAGGATGATGAGGAGGAAGGGAAGGACGAGGACCGATTATACACCAGATATAGAAAAAACGAAGGGCGGACCTTTTAATAAACTAAAAATAAACTGCCTGAAAGTAAACCCTTTGGGGCTTGGATCTGGGTGCACACAGTGAACTCCTTAATAAAGCAATGCAGTTAAAACACACAGTATTATTGTTGTACTTACTGCCGTACTCCGGGGGGAAGAAGTGGTGGTTCCTCTGCTCGTCCCGGTGAGGTCGCCCCTTCCCCTGGGCGTCTGGGAACACTGGGAGGCCAGAGAAACACAGCTGAGACAACAGAAAACATACTCATCCTCCCAGCATACCAAGCCTCTACAATATACACTCAAACACACCCCAAAAAAAAACCCCAAAAAGACTTATTCGTCGAATTACATATATTTCACATTTAATATACTTTACATATCTTCCTTATGTATATATGCATATGACAGCATTACTGTGATTGTGTTTGTAATTTATTCTTATTTTCTCTATTTTGTTTTCTATCTGGAGCAGCACTGTGACAAACGATTGCCCTCAGGATAAATAAAGTTAATAAAGTTCCCCTGAAAAAGGAATAACACACAACAGAGCCTGTATACAAAACCATTCTGTATTCTCTCTGTTAATGCCAGCCAGTCCAACAAAAAGCATGTTGTATTTCGAATAAATTAAATAATTACATATAGTTGGTAATAGTTATAAAGTAATGTGTATGGGTCTTACCATTCACAAATAACCTGTGCCAAACTGTGAAGAAGAACATAGTAAAGACATGTTTAAGTATTAGTTATCAATTTCATTCATTTAATTTGATTAAATATAATAAAACATATTAATAGTAGTATAGCAATTATTAAACAATACTACTTCAACTACTACTACTACTAAATCCAGTTAAAAGGGAACCGTCATGATCAGCTTTTTAATGATATAAGGAAGTACTGCTTCATTAGCCGGAAGGCCCGCAGCCGGAAGCGGAAAAAAACGATTATGAAGCAGATGTCTGATATTTTGGCTGAGGCTGACAGTTCCCCTTTAAGTCTGGAGCTGAAGCAACACACAGTGTTTGGGGGAGGCCAGACCTGAGCCGATCTTGATGAGGCCGTTGTGTTGGATGAAGATGGTGTCGCAGGTCAGATTGCCATGGATAATGGGCGGTTCGCAGGAGTGAAGGTAGCTGCCGATGGCGAGAGATAGTTTAGTTCCAGTCGGTCAGAGTAAAAGCTCAAAATATCTGCTCAGAGGTCAGGTTCAAGTTCCAGAGGATTTATTGTTCATGTGCAAGAATATAGAAATGTCTTCAGATGCGATAAGTCTCAATCATCAACAATAAAAATAACAAGAATAACAAAGGCAAGACGTTAAGCTGTGAAAGGTGTCTCTGTACCTGAGGGCCGAGAGGATCTGGGTGCACCATCTCTTCCACGCCTGTAGGTCAGAGCCATACATACAGCTTAAAGTATGCTATGGCCACCCACCGGTTAAAGGCAGCCTAAGCTGTGCAGGCTGCCTTTAACTGGAAATCAAACCAGCCAAAAACAACCCAATAGCGGCTTATTATAGCATGTTTAATTCTAGATTGATGAGGAACCAACTATGACAGAAGGCAGTTTGGCTTTGGTAAAATAAGTGGGGCAGACAGAGAAGGGGCAACACAGAACAATGAAGCTAGTTTGGAAAGTGACTCAAACAAGAAACCTCTGGGCTGCTTTTTCTCCTCGACGGATGGACGAGGCAGGCGGTATCTACAGCACCACCAGCCCGGAGACCCACGGAAGGGCGGCTTCGAACTCACCTTGACGTTCATGGTCTTGTGGTTCTTCTTGGTTTTCTTCAAGAACTGCTTGAGGCTGCCTGACGACATGTACTCAGTGATGAAAATGACCTGCAAGTTGTGAGGAGGGCAGCATTTGGACTGTTATGGTCGGAATATATACTACTACTTACTAGTGACATAGTTAGCAAACCTAAATGAAGGGAGGTCATACGGTAACAGGGGTGTTCCCAATAAATAGCAGTCAAATCAATAATTCGTCATTACGGTATACAATGTGTTGTAATAAACATTTCCCTTTGCATGTTATTGGTGCATACAGCATTCCCCTTTTCAGTCTCAACAAATTAATCCGACATGTACTCTTATTCAAATCTCAAACAAATATATACACTTTTGGACCGTGACACACAGATCGAGCACCACTGCCACGGTGCACAGTACAAATCGCCGGCAGAACGAGCTCGGGGTGCCCAGTCTAACACCGTAATCTATCTAAACTATAACCGCATTTCACATTAAACGCATCGTTTGCTGCGTTACCAACGTTGTCTAGATGCTGATTTAGGGTGCGCGATGTTCAATATCCATAAGGTTGAGTTCAAAAGGCTAACATTATCTCTTATGAGACAACAATAATGTTGGGCAGGTGTGTTTGAGTACACAATGGTGAACTCCAGATGTCGCGACCGTCTTCACTGTGCCAAATATCCCGCTGCTATCCCGGAGGAGCGGGCGAATCAGCTGTCAGTGTGTGTTCATGTATGATGGTTTATCCAATAAGTGGTAGTGTACCCGCGCACCATTGGCATGTATGCGAGCTTGTCTCTGTGTGGGTGTGCGAATGAGAATGACCGGGAGAAAGAGTGCTACGGGGAGATGAATGAACGGAACAATATTTATATTTCAAAATCGTGTATAAAAAAAAAGAAAAAAAAGCTGAATCAATTTGTGGCGCTCTGTGTCGTTTCTGTGGCGCTGCGCCACACATTGCTCTATGTATGGAAAACACTGAGTGTACCGATATGTATCCAGCTCTTCTGCACTTTTGATAAAACACTTAGAAATATAAATAAAAATCAAAAAGTTTTGTGATCGTTTGACGCTAAAATTGAAATCGAGATCAAAATCCGATTGATCGCCCAGCCCTACACGGCGCCACGTGAACTCACCCGAGCCTGGCTCTCCCTCATGTCCAGCCAGTACTTGTGGAACTTGACAATGTTGGGGTGTTCCACCTGCATCAGGTTCTCAAACATCTCCTTGATCTTGTCCTAGCACGGAAATGGACGAACCAGAAAGTTATATCCAGCAAAGAAACATGAGGAACTTCATGCAGTTGGGAACATACAAACCCAATATTTAGAAATATATTTTAAATAATATGTTTTACAACCAGGTAAATAAGTGTAAAAACTTAGGTTATAGTCGAAGGTTTAGTGGTGAAGTCATGTGTTCTTCAATTTGAGTCAATCATAAGTCCCAGACAGGCATAAAGTCTGCTATAAAGGAATGATTCCAATGGAAACATTAACTAGTCTCAACTCATGTGTCTGCAGCCTCAAACCAAGACCAACCATCACACACTCTTTATTATTAGACTAATTTAAGCAGGCACTTCATCCAAAACAATTCACATTAACCCATTCAGATGCACTAAGGAGCAGGGAGGCTTTTAGGTCCTCTTGCTGAAGGACGCCTACAGGTAGACTGAACCCAAGACCCTTTCGGCTGCTAGTCAAACCCCCTCCATCGGTCCCTCCCACCTGACCACCCGGGTCGTAAGAGTGTGACGGTACCTCCTGGGACTTGAAGACCTTCTTGTCAGGGAACAGCACCTCGTTCCACACGACCTCAACGCCCTCCTCCGTGTCCATGGCCAGAGACGCACTCTCCACACCGGGGACATTACCCTGGCTCACCTGCAGGGGGCGGCAGAGACACACGGAAATACTTAGACAATGAGAACAGGCTTATTAAATCCCTGGATAACAACAGAGCATTTGTTGAGAACGCTTGTGATCGCCAATGATCCGATCGACAGTACAAGCAGCCGCATTACACCTTGAACCGTGAATAATATTGCTATCGCCGTAGCTTCTTCCTCCAAGTTACTGACAGACAAAAAACGTGTGAAAACATGTACAGCATTGCAATGCGGGTCACAATGTGCCTAAATCCAAAACAGGAAAAACAATCCATACAATGACAATAACACGAGCACACGCAAATGGAATCTGAGCAATGTTAAAATTTATATGCAATGGTGAAATTCATGAATTCGTAATCTTCTGTCACTTGTTCACAAAAGGATCGTAGCCAATAGGTTATGATCCTGTGTGCTGCACGAGAGCTTTTCCCGATCATGTGTAACACAGTGAATCCAGAGGTACATGCGGTGGGTCGAAAAGGAAGGACTGGAGAGAGATACTGTATGTAGAGATAATTCACAGCTCAACAGAGATTAAAATGGGAACACCAGCCTGCCAGCCCGACGCCCATCTGTACCGCCAGGAAGTAAACACACCAGATGAGCAGTGATGTCATGATGCAGATGAGAGGGAGAGTGAGGGTGAGAATGATAGTGAGACGGAGAGGGAGACGCAAACACTCAAAACCAGAGAGATAGAAAGAGAGAGAGACCGAGAGAGACAGTCAGACAGATAGTGATACAGGGCGAGACAGACAGAGAGAGACAGATAGTTCAGACCTCGATTGTTTGTGACAGAGAAGGATGGACATTTAAAGGGAGGATGGATCAATTGAGGATGGGAGGAAGAGTTATAGACGGAGGGTGAATAGGAGACAGATGGAGAGTCTGTCGATTAAAAGAACCATCATTCTGTGGCCTGCGTTCCAGGCACCATGGATACAGCATCACCATGAAGAAGACCAAAGAGATTAAGAATAAATAAATAGATCACCGACACCTCTCTCTCTTCCACTGAGACATATTTAACAGGTGAACCCAACTGGTTGCCAAGCAACAATAAAGTGATCAACTGTTTGTAAAGTGTTGCATTCACCCTCCACTCCTCACTCTAAGGGGGGGAAAGGAGTTATTGCAACTAGTTCTTTACTGGGAAAAGGCAGTCCCCCTCACAGCTGAGTATTAAACCCCTACACCTCCTCCCTCACAATACTCCTTGTCACCATATGACGTCAGAGTCAGCGGTGACATCAACGCCCCCCCCCCCCCCCACGCGGGCCCAGGCCGCGTGGAATCAAAATGTCTGCCCGTAGGAGTGCTAACAGTGGGGGGGTTTGTTCACATACACCACCGTGTCTGTAGAGCCCTGCCTGGTCCCTGGTGCCACCTCCGTAAACACATCCCATAATAATAATAATACATAGTACCAGCGTAGCTAGGACCCCGTACAGCCGCACAAAGGTATGGCTTGTCTGTCGCGCAGTGCCGTGTGTGACAACCTATCCCATCTCCCTCGTTGTAATAAAATCGTTGATAAATTGTGCTTGAGTGGTTCTTAATCTTCATGAATAATGTTGGCAAGATATGACGTGAACTTGAATGAAGAAATGACCTCCAAATATCAGAGGTTTCGAGTCGTTATTTAAATTTGTCAATGTGAAGCCTCGGCTTCAGCCTGATAAATTGACCTTGAATGGCAAAATACTTTAATATAATGGGCCGGTGAATTCTTCCACGACAGTGTTGAGGACCATTCCTTCCACTGAAGCCCCGTTCTAGGGGTCTTCTCCATGTTCTCAACCGCTTCCACCTCCACCACCTCTAGCTTGTCCATCTCTCCCGGCATTCCCAGAGCTCCGCCCCCTCCTCCGTCACAATCGCCACCTCCTCCTTCGTCTCCACCCCTGACCCCACCACCTTCACCATATCTTCTGCCGTCATCATCACCTCCATCTCCATCTCCTGCAACAGACATGGCAACCACCCACCACCACCAGGACGGTATTTATGCCACTGAATGGAGTATCTCAAACTCCAGAAGACCACACACCATAACGCTTCCAGACCTCCTCAGACATGCTCTACTGGAGCCTGCAGAGAGTCATCCAGATGGGTTGTTTTTAGACAGCGGTGGTGAGAATGTTCCCTGGCCCTCTGGGGGAAAAGCTCTGGAATGTCTTGTGTGGGGCAGGGCCATGGGAGACAACCCCCCCGAGGGGACCCAGAGCTACTCCGACCACAGGATGAGATCTCCGACACAGATCCCAATCTCACCACGTTCCTTTCCTTCCGCTTGGGACTCAAAGCCATGGACCTGACACAGGGAGGCAGGGTAGGCTGCGGGCCGAGACGGCTTCACCGTCCATTTTGAGGAACCGGGGTGTGCTGGTCTGCTTCCTTTGGCGTCACAGTGGCCACCCTGTTTGTTTTTCCTAGAAGTGGAGCAAGGCCTGAACTCTGAGACGTTCTCCCAGTAGGTTATGGTGTGGACGGAGCTCCGCTCGCACGTTGGCATATTGAGAACTGGTAGCGTTCTCATAACCTCACAACCATCATCGCACAGGATGCTGCCCTCGGATTGGTCGAGGGAAGGAGGTGGTTACGGCGTGTGGGCCCAGGGGATTGTGTGTTCATGTCCAAACAACGCAGTCCTCTATTCTTAAGTGTGATGTTGGCTCGGGCCGTGGCTTGTATAACGAGAACCTGATCTAAAGGGCTCTTACACAACCTTTCCCCACTTTGCCCCCAGGTTCCTTCGGCACGTGTTTCTGGAGGTGATAGATATCCCCTTCAGAGAACCAGTGCCCCCCACTCCTAGACTCTCCCTTCATAGAACCACTGGGGAACCAGCAAACCAGAAAACACCCGTAGAATAGAAACCAAATAGACTCGTAGAATCTATAAGGAACTAGTTATGAACTGTATCAACAAATATAGACAAGTTGAAACCAGTGACCAGTGTAAACCAGTCAAGCCCTGTAGAAGCCCTGTGAGAGCAGTAGAAATCTGTAGAACCCAGCAGATACCTGTATATATAAACCATTAGAGACCAGTGTAAACCAGTAAAAAGCCCAAAAACATTAGAGACTAGTAGAAACCAAGAGATAAAAAATAACCCTGTAGAAACCAGTGGGTACCAGAATAAACAAGTGGAGATCATTAGAAACCATTTAAGACCTGTATAAAAGAATAGAGACTAATATAAACCAATAGAATTCAGTAGAAACCAGTGAAGACATGTTTAAACCGATAGAAACCTTTATAAACAAGCAGAAACCAGTAGAACACATTAGAGACCAGTGTAAACCAGAAAAGCCAAGTAAAGACCCGTAGAACCTGGCAGAAACCATTTGAGGATAGTCAAAACTAGAAGAGAATAGTAGAGACAAGTATAGACCGCTAGAAACCATTAGAGACCAGTAGACTACCGGTAGTTAAGACCAAAACCTCTGCTGGTTTCACTCTGCTGGTTTTCCCAGTAACCTGGGAATAACCTGAAGCCAAACAGCCTCACAATGTTGTTCCAAAGTGCTACAAACACCACCTTGTGCAATATCCTATCTTTTTAAAGACGCTAAAGAGAAGAGACACAGAACATGTGTTCCCAAATGTCCACTATTGCCAACTTTCAAACAGCCCGCCGCCCACAATCCATTGTTATGAGGTTCATCGATCGTAGAATGGATATCAATGGCAGGTAAGGAGCTAAGGGCTGCTAATGGGCTTCATCAGGGTTCAATTCCACTGGCTCAGCGCTAACAGGCTAGCCAGCTAAGGGTTCTGAGAACAGACAGGGATCCATTCAGATCTACCCGCCTGCTAACGCTAAGAACCTGGCAGCCCTCGAAGGAGTCCAATTACCTCCCGGCAGACAGCCAAGGTATTCTCCCTATATGAGCGGGGGAGGACGGATCAGATGTACGAGGTTAGCACAGAGAGGCTAGTGGAAATGCTAGGGGAGAGGCTTTGGGGGGTGGGGGAGACTAGGTGAGGAGGCTAGGAGTAGGGGCTAAGGAAGGAGGAGAGGATCGGAGGAGGAGCTAAAAGGCTGAGAGCAGATGACAGAGGAAGCCTAAAAGGCTAATACGAAATGCTACAGGAAGCTAAAAGGCTAATAACAGATGCTACAGGAAGCTAAAAGGCTAATAACAGATGCTACAGGAAGCTAAAAGGCTAATAGCAGATGCTACGGAAAGGTGTTTCAAGAGACACTTGGTTGGACTAAAAAAGACTAGGAGAAGTTAAGCAAGGCTTAGTGGCTAAGAGGAGATGACGCTGAGAAGTTGTTAAGAGCTTAATGCTAGGCTTGGGCTAAAGGGCAGAAGGTGATGCTATGATCGTATTAATCATTTATCGGTGGCTCTCTAGCCCACTGAAGTCAACACAAAAAGAAAATGGACAGACAATATCCTTTTATCATGGTATATTCTCAGTATGGGGCCAATCCATCCATCTCTTTTAGTCAAGCCATCCCTGTACCCAGAGTGTTTGAAATCACAGCCTAACATCTTCCACAACCCACCGTCCAACGGCCTTATTCACAGAGTGTGCATCCTGCTAGGCTGAGGAACTTGAACACCAACTCTGCGTTAAGTTGCCCCCACCCAGCTAGCGATTAAACCAAGACGGCTGCTGGGTGATTGAAGTCCATAGAGTTATACCCTCCCGGTCCGATGGGGCCGGGGTCTACTTTGACGGCTCCACGCATCACATTCAACTCTCCCATCGCAGACCAACAGCGTCTGTCTGACAAGTGCTGTCTCAGTCAGCGTCTGAGCTGTGACACAGCCCCAAGGCCAGACGCGGTGGTGGTTGGGTGAGGTTGGACAGAGTTCAGATCTGGCCGGAGTCCTCACTACCTAGTGGGCCACAGCGGTCCCAGGAAGAGTGTGATCGGGCTACGGAGCGATAGACCCAGTCTGTCTGGGTTGCTGTCCACAGTAGACTGGGACGAGGAACAACGTTAAGATTCATCTTCAAAATAAATTATAAACGGTGGACGCTTTAATCCAAAGTGGATTTTATCACCATAAGTGCATACATCCTGCAGCAGTGGGAATTTAAATCTAAATCCACTCTGACTGTCTGTCTGTCTGTCTGTCTGTCTGTCGTGGAAAATGTGAACTTAACACCACATAAAATATGAGCTTCAAAACCATATACTGTAGTTATAGAGAAGCCTTTGTAAACAGTCATAGAGAGCTCCCTTCAACTACCGACACTATAACCAGGATAGAGCTAACACCACAGCCAGGCCTAGGGCCCTCTACCCAGGATAGAGCTAACACCACAGCCAGGCCTAGGGCCCTCCTCCTAGGATAGAGCTAACACCACAGCCAGGCCTAGGGCCCTCCTCCTAGGATAGAGCTAACACCACAGCCAGGCCTAGGGCCCTCCTCCTAGGATAGAGCTAACACCACAGCCAGGCCTAGGGCCCTCTACCCAGGATAGAGCTAACACCACAGCCAGGCCTAGGGCCCTCCTCCTAGGATAGAGCTAACACCACAGCCAGGCCTAGGGCCCTCTACCCAGGATAGAGCTAACACAACAGCCAGGCCTAGGGCCCTCCTCCTAGGATAGAGCTAACACCACAGCCAGGCCTAGGGCCCTCTACCCAGGATAGAGCTAACTCTACAGCCAGGCCTAGGGCCCTCTACCCAGGATAGAGCTAACACCACAGCCAGGCCTAGGGCCCTCTACCCAGGATAGAGCTAACTCTACAGCCAGGCCTATGGCCCTCTACCCAGGATAGAGCTAACACCACAGCCAGGCCTAGGGCCCTCCTCCTAGGATAGAGCTAACACCACAGCCAGGCCTAGGGCCCTCTACCCAGGATAGAGCTAACACCACAGCCAGGCCTAGGGCCCTCTACCCAGGATAGAGCTAACTCTACAGCCAGGCCTATGGCCCTCTACCCAGGATAGAGCTAACTCTACAGCCAGGCCTATGGCCCTCTACCCAGGATAGAGCTAACTCTACAGCCAGGCCTATGGCCCTCTTCATGTTTATTCATCTGCTGCGGTGGCTGGCGGGGGGTCTTGGGGCGTGTGATTGTGTTCAACAGCTCTAACTTCAGCCAATCAAATGGGGGCAGACAAAAGACGGTCAAAACAGAAGCATAATGGAGCAGAACGGGATGCTAATTTTGTTCATGAATTAAAACGAGCCAAAGTTTTTAGGGTTATCCTCTGAACTATAACCGCCATATGCCAGGCGCATCCAGAGGCTGATCCAGAGACCTTCAGCCGGCCTCTGCCTGACCTGAAGAGAAATCACAGATGATGAATCAAACGACAAATCGTGAATCCAACGTGAATTATCAAGGGCAGGATAACCTCTGCATGCTGTGAACCAGCCTCTTCTGTACAGGGACAGGCCCGGCTCTGTTTAGACTGTCTCCACATTTTACAACACATAGATTACATCTCACACAATGTCTTCTATTGTCACGGTAGTCACAGGGGGAGAGAGTCACAGAAACAAAGAGAGAGAGAGAGAGAGAGAGAGAGAGAGAGAGAGAGAGAGAGAGAGAGAGAGAGAGAGAGAGAGAGAGAGAGAGAGAGAGAGAGAGAGAGAGAGAGAGAGAGAGAGAGAGAGAGAGAGAGAGAGAGAGAGAGAGAGAGAGAGAGAGAGATTGCAGATGGGACTAGAAGAGGACGCTGCCCTGCTCAAGACAAGACATGGGCCCCCGTCGACACTAAAGAACAGCCAGTTATGCAAGACAAACCACTCTCTGGCTCCCTTTTCAACAGCAACTCTTTCAGAAATATGAAATTAGTTTCTAATCTCACTTATGCCTCCAGGGGATTGTCATTGTGCGTGTGTTTATGTGTGTAGCATTGCATTCATTGCATGTGTTTTCTCCTATTTGTGTAAGTGTGAGCCTATGAATGTATGAGGTGTGTGAGCCTATGAGTGTATGAGGTGTGTGTGTGTGTGTGTGTGTGTGTGTGTGTGTGTGTGTGTGTGTGTGTGTGTGTGTGTGTGTGTGTGTGTGTGTGTGTGTGTGTGTGTGTGTGGACTTATTCAGAGCTTTGCCCCAGATTTCCCCACTCATGTGGATGATTGAGTGTGTGTGAGCGTGTGCGTGTGTGTAAGCTTCTGCGCATGCCTGTGTGTGAGCCTGGGTCTGCCCTGAACTGGTACAGTAAAGTTATATGACTGGCTGCGTCTCCCCTGACAGCAAAGTTCTTCCCTGATGAGTCAGACTTAATTAAAACCCAGGCTAAATTAAAATGGTGCTGCAATGAGCGTATGAGACATCCGTTCTACAGCCAGTAGGTAAATGGACGGCATTCATACGTATTTACAACTCCTGTGGCCCACTGAAATCACTCACAACTCTTCGCTCACATGACTGTGTACACAGTCACCCGTTTCAACACAGATGCGTCCATTTAAAACACAAATTCATCCATTCATAAACGCACTGACCCATTGATTGCACTTTCCCCCGTTTAAACAAACATTCAGCCTTTCATAAACAAATACACAAACTCACCAAATTATAAACACACTTTCATACACACACAAATCCATTGATGGACCTATTCATCGAGACATTCACCCATTCGTACACATATAGCCATTCATGCAGCAACTACATTGTTGGTCAATCAAGCCAACAACTTTTCTCAACTGCAGCTGACGGTGTTACGCGTTGCCTGGCCCAAGGGCACTCCAGCACTAGGCCAGGAATGTGGGGGGGAAACTGTGACACTCTCTGACCTGCTCCACCCCCCTGCCTGACCTCCTTGTGTACCCAGCCACAGATAAGTGCACATGGGCTAGTACCTGTGACCTTCAGGGCGTAGGGTTGGAACACGGCCTAGTGGACTGGACCACCTGTTATCAATTGCTTTGATAAAGCGCTTTTCTAACCGGTTGCCACTCAAATCGTGGGGCCTTACATTCAAAAACCGACGGTGGAATTGCGTCACAAGGCAGGTACCAGCTCGTCGTGAGCAGTTAGGGGAAAAGTGTCTTGCTCAAGGGCACCTTGAAAACGGAGGAACCCGAGATCAAAGAAGCAACCTTTTGGTTTCCAGACGAACTACCTCCTGTGCTGCCGCAGCCCAGACCAGTTCAACTACTGTTCAGCCGAGGCAACTGGAGGATCCTAATTCTCCTGTCTTGCTGAGAAGATGGCTCATAACCATGTTGAACTAATCATGGCTCTGCCATGGCGCATGGCAGAGCCAAAGTGTTGAACCTGATATTGGGTCCCATGGTGAAATGAACCTGGTGGTACCTGGGGCAGCATGACTTTGACCATGGGAGAAGGCGCCGGTCAGTACCAGCTGTAGACAGCAGAGAACTGAAGGCTCCTTTGTTCAGGAGTCAAACAAGAGCTTTTTTTGGTTTCCTCTGAAAGATAAGGGAAAAGTCATAGTGTAACGGAGTTTGGGTCCTCAAGTCCACTGCCTGACGTGAAGGACATTCAACCTGAATGTCAAGCCAACGTTGAACCTTGTTTGACATGGTGGGAGTATGCACAGAGTGGATACTCATTACACTCAGCATAATGCTGTACCAGCTGCATCCCGTATACTTTATCTGGTCTTCCTTCTAGCTCACCAAACTTTATCTGGCATAATTTATCTCCTCCTCCTCCTTCAATAATCACCTCAGGTTTTATGAAAGGGGTGCTTTTTTTAACCCTAAAGAACACATTCTTCACCTTTATCTAATCGTTCTGGAAATGATTAGTTCAACATGGTTATGTAGCCGTGGAAGGGGGAGAGGGGTGGTTACGGTAGAGGAGGGGTCAGAGGTGAAGCCCATTGATAATTATCTGATGTGAAAACATTGTTTAATTCATAATGAGGGTACCTATTCGACAACCAAACTTCAACACCCACCAGAAAAACACGACCACCTATGAGAAATTCCTGCCATAGGCCATTAAGCGATATTCCCCACTTGGGTATAATTAACGTTAGCAACACTAGGTCAGCCGCCAAGTCCAAGCTAACAGCCATGCTAGTCCTGCTGTGCACAGGCCATTAGACAAAGCAAAACAACCCAGTGATCAAAAAGAAAAACACATTTTGTGTCAGTTCCGATGAGTTGACGATTGAGGAAGTCCAAGGCAACTGTAGTTCCCAGAATAATGCATCTTCTCGAACTCTCCATCAAGACACGGCCATTCTCGGAAATAATGGTCAATTCAACCAAACGTCCAAGAAAAACATCCCCAAAAACATTTGTACATAAAAACAACTGAAAAACTGACTGCTCCTCTCTGTTGAAAATGTTGACGGTAAATTCATCCAGGGCAGGAAAAGTATTGATGATCCTAACACTAGTTTCCTGTAAACAAAGCCACAGTCCTAAGCTACAGTAACTAATGTCCAGAGACTCATTTCCTAGTGGGGAACATTGTGTGCGTGTAGCTTCACAAAGAAAACACAAGGTCAAGATAAGAGGAGCCTTGTCTTGTTCCTGCAATGTCAAATGTTTCCAAGTAAACCAGGATGAAAGGAGCAGGACTAAACGCAGGAGGGAAGAGATTGTATACGGGTCGGCGGTGATCAAACCCTAACAGGATTTTTTTCCATTGGTTAATGCATAGCATGGATTGGGAGAAGTTTAAGTGTTTTGGAGGAGTATATGCTTGGACATATTAGAAACAACCTCATCCCCATTACCAGTATCCATTATTCACATGGCCCAGAGTGTATAAATAAAAGATGCTTTGATGGAGGTCGATATATTAGAGGCATAACCAGACCTCGCTCTCCTAGGGAACTGCACCCAACATCCGCATCAGACACCCCCCGCCTCCAAGCCCCCCACACCGCCCCGGTCCTCCACCAATCAGACGACCTGTGACACAGGCACCAGAGGGCACTGCAGGTCGAGTGAGGCTGCTATTTTAATTATCACCTCTGCGGGGATTTAACAGGGTTGTGTAAAAACCAGGAGCCTGCCTTACTGTACCACCACAGGACCAACGAGGGGGGAGAACCCAGCACACA
This sequence comes from Gadus chalcogrammus, assembly GCF_026213295.1. Classification (NCBI taxonomy): domain Eukaryota; kingdom Metazoa; phylum Chordata; class Actinopteri; order Gadiformes; family Gadidae; genus Gadus; species Gadus chalcogrammus. The sequence goes on from NC_079434.1 coordinate 9,631,874, forward strand.
CCCCTGCACCAGAGCGTTTCTGGCTTGGCCTGGCACAGCCCAGCTCCTTGAAAGTTTTCCATCAGAGCGGCCAGTATCTACTCAACTGGATTACCCAATTTCTGGTTTGTAAATCCACACGGTCTAATTGTTTGGTTGCCACCTAAAAAAGCCCAGCGGCGCAGCCCCCTGGCTCCAGCGGAGGAGGTTACTCCCGGGCGAGTGGTGAGAAGTAACCATCCAAGCACTTGGCAACCACGTATCCAGAGACAGAAGCTGTCTGGAGGCAGCTCTCGTACAGAGAGCCCACCCTGGTTCTTCGTACCACCCAGAGCTAGGACAGCGACGCGCCACACAGTGAGCCCAGACCGCGTCGATGTGCGTTGAGATGGGTGGTGGGTGGGTGATTCCCCATCGACTGTGCGGGACAGACAGAGTGTGGGTTAGGGTAGATCCGTAAGTGAGAGGAGGGGTACTATACTGCTGAACCCAGAAAGAAGAGAGGGGGGGGGATAGTTCTAGGGAAGAGAGACTGCCGTGGGAATGCTGCTAATATCAATTAAATGCTGGCCTGGCAGAGTTACTGTTTGACTACATAGGCCAGGGATGGGCAACTTTCATGATAAAGTGTGCAGTTTCATGACTGCACACTTCAACTAAACGTGAGCTGAGAGAAGCTACACAATTTTGAATTTGGTAGATATGATTTCCTGTATTCTGGTGCATTTTGGCGATGGCCACTACCTAAAAAATCCTCCAGAATCATAACCTATGTACGGTATGTTAATTGAACCAACATACATTCATTTCATGTTTTCCATGCTCAAACAGCCACATGAATGGTCAGTATTTTTATCAGTGCAAAGGGCTCACATACATCATCATTCAATGAAGTCAAAAAACTGAAAAACAGTGGCCCAACATTAAGTGCAACAACTCAATGAACTCAAACCCAACAAGCAGTTGTAGTAGTTGTAGTGGCGACTTAAGTGGATATCTTTAATGACTGATATCGCTTCTAAGCAAACTAGACGCATGGGTTTACCTTCGAATTCTATGAATTCTTCTTCTTTCTTGACCGAGTTTTCTGTAACTCGATCAATTATTATTCTTCTTTTTTCTTTTTTTTTTATATTATGTGCGGGCCTGACTGAGTGAGGATGCGGGCCGCACTGAGTGAGGATACGGGCCGCCAGTTGCCCATCCCTGACATAGGCTGTAATGAGAGAGTTGGTAGGGTGGCTGTATCTTGGCCTCAATTGGTGGAACAGAGGCAGACTGAAGGAGTAACCAGGAAGTATGTCGACACAAAGATTCATGATGTTGTTTGGTAGAATGGTATCTATGGCAACCGCATCTTCTCCTGCACCAGGCTGGCAGACCGGCCGCGGGAGCAGAGCACAGCGCTGGCTGAGCCCCGAGGCTGTTACTACCACTAATGATTAGTATTTTAGTACAAGATCTTTATCCCTTCGTGGGTCTCATTTATAACATCATTATACATCTCCCCATACCGGCACTTATTATACTTCTGACCTTCTCCGAGAGGAGGGATACCTCTTCTGTGCTCCTTCTTCACGTTTCTTCTCCCCTGGGTTTGGGGAGTTTCTCCTTGTCATTACTTAGAGGGCTTAGGGCTAGTGTGGGGGTACCCCGTAATGTGGGGCTTGACTTTCTTCCACCAACACCCATGGTGGTAGGACACGGGTGTTGATAATGGGTTTGATGTTGTGCTGACTGACCGATATTAACTGTATTAGTTCCCCGGTAGCGTGATACTTTGTACGCGTGACTCAATCTCATTCTGAGCATGATAAGGAGGAAGTATTATAAACAACCCCCATAGATTGTTCCACAGATGTTTCCTGAATTTGATGATCTAGCAGGTCAGTGGGTTGCATGTTAATCTAGATATATCAGGTAGATATATTTACTGACCTAGACGGATAAAGAAAATGCTACATTTGATCACATCTATTCTAAACAACAGCGCTGTAATACTGCCGTGGATTTACACTCGCGGACACTGGCAGAATGGGATCCATTCAAAACAAAACAGCTGAGCTTCATCATAAGCAGGCTGGCCTTGATTTGACTCTATAGTGTTTAGTGCCAACCGCTAATGCTATCTAGCTTCATTGCAGAAATAGATTCACTATGTTGATGTTAGTATGTATCAAGCTAGTGTACCATTTGAGTTAGCATAGCATGTTCTTATCACACATATGGAGCATTCATCAGCTGCTCTGCTGATTAAAGGCAGCGTTATTTGTGATGCAAGAGGAACCAATGAACCATTGACAGATACACAGCATAAGATCAGTGGTTCCCGATTCTGAGGTCAGATGTTTTTTTCCCCTTTGCATCCCATATCACAGTACCCTCATCGTTTTACCCCAAACAACATCTGCTTATAATATCAATGTCCAAATGAGCAAATGCACATCACACCAAGTGAATAGTAGTAGGCTGCTAGTGGCTATGAATCACTAAGCACTCTGCCCTATATTAAAGGACCTCTATGAGGGCTTTTAAGTCTAAAAACCTTTTTTATCACTTATCTATATTTAGTTTATACAAGTCTGCAATCTCAATGTTTCCCCCAGCACTGTATGGTTAAGGCGGCCGCCTTAACAATAATAGGGCCCCGCCTTGACTACCAATATCTAAAAAAAATATATAATACATTTTTTTAATTATTTTTTATTATTCACTGTTCACAACAAGTGATGGCATCAAGCATTTTGAATGGAATTGAAAGAGAGACCAGCCCCCCCCCCCCGCTCCTTGACCAAGACATTTTCTGGGGGAAACACTGAATCTCCCATGACCCCATGTATCCAGTGTCCCCAAGTGGGCTCCTGACCCCTAGGTTGGGCTCCACTGTCTTGGAGTGAGAGTGCATTTCACAGCAGCACCATGTATAATAAATCATAACTCTATTATGACTGCATCATAAACTCCCTCAGGGCCCCTAGGAGAGTGAAAGTTTCCGCTGTTCGGGAGGTCAGCGCAGCTCCAGACAAGCTGGATCACTCTTCAATCGGGGGTAATGGATCTGAGTGCTCATCATTGTTTATTGCAATGTGATGATAACAGATATTAGCCTCTATGTATGCTAGTGGCTGCTATAAGGGCTAGTTGTCGTTAGCTGCCATGTCTGATAATATTGTATCCCCTACCATTGCTAGAGACGGTGCATGCTAGAGGCTGCTTACGCTAACGTGTGCTAGCTGCTGTTAGCTGCGATGAGTGCTAGTTTACATTAGCTGCTATGGTGCCTGACTACACAAACCAGCAGCATCACGTGTGCACCTTGCACAAGTTCCATCCCCTGGTTGGCCTGGTGTTCAACTCGGAAATAACCTGAAATAAATAAATGAAAAAAAGTAACAGGAAGTAGGGAAAATACTTCATATGAAAAAAAAAAAAAATAGAAGGTATTTTCCTGAAACAAAATTCCACATACCGAACGTAACCTGGACCCTATAACTTCTATTGTTTGCTTGTTTCTCCCTTTCAGTACTTGGCCGATTCCACAGGAGCTTTTAAAGATGACGATAGTGTAAAAGGGAAGGGCAATCTGCCAAAGTGCAAAGGATTGAGTGAAACCTTGAACTGTACTCAATCCACTCAGACTTTTTTGCTAAATCAGGGGGCAAGAATGTCTCTTTCAGCCCTACTGCTTTGTGCCCAGTACTGAGCAACACATTCTTGGACAAAGTGTAAACCTAGTAACATTCAGAGGCTTGACAAAAGGTTTGCACTGTTAACATTTCAGAATGTTTCTTCTGTTCTGTTTTAGAATGTTTTAGGGTTGACGCAACGCTGCAATAATGAGGGCCAGCCAGGAGTGCTTCAACACTTGGATGTTATTAACTCTGACCTACTTGTCATGTTCTTGTTTGCAACAACAAACTTTTTAATGGAGTCACCTCAGACCTCTTGGGACACAGTGCTTTGATTTCAACCCCAGTAAGCAATATAGATGGTCATTAGTGGCATAAGACGTCACAACAACACACCCTAGTTGTGCTTTGGTTGCCAAGGCAGTTGAGCCGAGATCAATTGGTAGGATAACCTTTATTTTGATATCACTTCAATTTTATTACATTACTGTTTATAACCTGCCACGATGTGCCGAGAACCACATGCCTTTATTAAATATTAACTTTCAACTGGATGTAAACAAATAGCCTGCCTCTGTTATCTGAGGGGAAAGCATGGCAGAGAAAAACAGAGCCTGCTGCCAGCTGCAGCTGACAGTGCCAGGGAAGAGATGCTACGTGTTCTGAATGATGCTAAGCTAACGTGAGCCTCGATGCCATTCGCTAAAGAGATGAATGAGATCGCCATCTTTCTATAAACCATTCCAATGACACAAGTAAATGTAATTTAATGTTTTAAGCGGGTTATAGTTAAATCGTATAGGTATTGATTTCTTCAATAAAAGGCACAAATATAATTCAATCTTGGTTTGTTGAAGCATAAAAGGGAGGATTCTGGGAATTTTAGCTGCTATAAATAGAATGTCACATGATCTATGGGCTATAGCTCAGGAATATATGATCTACACGACTTACCAAATCTATAAGTGTACATACTGTATACATACATACACCCCTGGATATGTATATTACATACTAAATATAAAACGTATGTAACGTATCAGTTTCACCCTTGTGGGGAAAGGGTCAACAGGTTCAAAGTGTTTAGCTGTATGGTAGTGAGCTGGGTCATTGCAGGTCGCTCTTCCCATGTGAGAGCCACGCAGGCTGGTGAGGAGAACCCCATTCATATCCACCCTGTTTGGATAGCTCCAGCCTGCGCAAAAAAACAATGTGGCAATCCCGGATTGCTCACGGTTCGTACGGCGGTATGACGCGTGTCGCACAGCACTCTGAAACGTTGACGCTCCCCATGGACTGCTCGGACTAGCTGTGCGTGGATTGGAAACTGTCCCCCAGCCTCATGACCTCCTACAAATCCTATAGCATTAACCTTTCAGACAGCCCAGCAAGATGGACCCACAACACCAAACATGACAGCAGTGTTTCCCCGAGGCCTGTATGCACGGTGCTGTACCTCCGGGCCATGTTATTGGTCGGTCTGTTATTGGTCCAAACCAACCGGGATCTAGGATCACAAACCAGGCCGAGGCGAACCTTTGAGCCTCAACGCACAGACACACAGAAAACAGGCCCTGTAGTTTCATGTCAATGCAGGGAAATTGCTGAGCTGAGAAGGTCTTCACACCTGGGTAATGGATATAACAAGACCCCTGCAGAGAGAGCGGGTTGAAATATTGAACGTGTGCGCTCATAGGAACGTAGGAGCCACCGTGTTAGGTTTGTAGAACCGTTGAATAACATTAGTAGGCCAGATTGATGTAACTTCGAACTAACGTAAACCGATTCAATATTAAATGGTAAGGGAACCCCCTGGTTTAGCAGGAGAACATATCGCCTACGATGCGATGTGAGTGAGCAGTAGTCAGCAGTCGTAAAGTTCCAACCACCTTGGAAAAGCTAATTTAGACAGATTTGGCCATCTTCTTTATTTTACTGAGATATCCCCCGTTTAACAAATAATCAGGGGACATAATCTGCAAGACCTCCCTGAGAATGTGAACCCCTTCGACTGTCAGAGGGGCCCAATTGTATTTCAGTACAGTAAACCAAGGTGTGGTATACAGTGATCTAAAAACCGGCTAAGAGGTGTGAATGATGACACAGAATAGGTCTGACAGTGTGTCTGTGTGTGCGTGCCTTGTGCACCTGAGAGATATATATAGAACTCCCTGTATCTCTGAGACCAATGACAGCTAGCTATCTCGCAAGCTGGTTTAGACACTAGCTACAGATCTGGTTAGGGCACCAAATCAGAGGCTAAAACAGGCAAGCGAGCTAGTGGAAAGTGTAGTTTTGCTAGTGGAAGGGCTAGATGGAAGGATAGTTAAGCAGTTTGTGGGCTGGCTGGCTATTTCTTGGCTAGGGCCTAAAAAAAATTTTTTTTTTGCATTTTTTTTTTTAAATGCACTAATGAACTATAATTACGTTTTGGTACAGCACCTCTTCATTCTATACAAGGATGAGCGAATTTTCTCGTTTTTAAATGAAAACAACCTACCTATCATTCGCTGCCGCTGGAAAAAATAAAATAAAAAAATAAAATAAATTCCCTACCTACCCATGACCTCAACTGACAACAGGAACACATTATTTATTTTTTTTAGGCCTAGGGTGCAAATGGGGGGCGGGGGGGGGGGCGTCGTTTGGTGAGGATAAGACAAGACGTCACACAGGTTGTAGAAAATATCAACACTCACTAAACATAGTTAGAGATGACTAATAAGAATTTTGCTTGTGGAACAGACACGCATAAACACGAGTGTACAGTCGACAACAGTGGTAAACAAACAATTCGGAGTCAGTTGCCATCTCGGCGAAATCTGCTATATTTCGAAGACCATAAACTATGAGCTTTAAACAGGGCTGTAAAACCAACCAAAGGATCAGTCATATCTGTTTCCTGAGAGATGTTTAGCGTAACCTTTTAGTGTGTGAGGAAGGATTATGTTTGCTGATGTCACGTTGTGTTAAGCTGTAATAAACAACACTAGTGGAGTAAGGAGCGACCATATACAAATAGCGGGTGTAATGTATTGGTTCAACATGGAAGATTTCTGGAAATGTGACACCAAAGAGCTGTATCAGCGAGTAGATTATTTAAACTACCGTACATAATTATATAACCATATTATAAGGCCTAAAAAAAAAAAAAAGTTTGGTTCCTGTTGGTTGTCAGTTGAGGTCATGGGTAGGTAGGGAATTATTTTATTTTTTTATTTTATTTTTTCCAGCGGCAGCGAATGATAGGTAGGTTGTTTTTCATTTAAAAACGAGAAAATTCGCTCATCCTTGTACAGAATGAAGAGGTGCTGTACCAAAACGTAATTATAGTTTGCATCAAAAAAAAAATGTTTTTTTTTTATTTTTTATTTTTTATAAAGCTCATAAAATAATTTGGGTCGCACATAAATTGACAGGGTCGGTCGGAAACCGGAACCAAACAAAAAAATGTTTTAGGCCTAATGGTCATAGTTAAGTGTTTGAAACACAACATTTAAATTACAGGAAAAACCAGTACGTTTTAAAACAACCAGGATACAGCTATTGCAACTATTACCTTAGTTAAAAAGCAGCACCTCCCTCCCCCTGGGGCTTCAGTGTCTAGTTCTCCCTACAGTGTAAAGAGCAGACCACCGTCCACTGGTTGGAGGTTACACGACATGTGTACAATGTTTTACATTCCAAAATCTGTGCGTTTCCTACAACCTTTTCACTAAGTGTTCCCTACACCCTATTAACTAGTGTTCCCTACTTCCTGAAGTGTTCCCTACTCTGTACTCACTAGTGTTCACTACTCCCTATTCATCATAATTAATTTAGATTATAAAAGGGGTATCGCCATACGTTGGTATCTTCATTTCATGAGGAAATAAAATACAATTCAAAGACAGTGAATTATAACGTTGGATTCTTGCCCAGTCCTACTTTAGGCCCACTGGCAAACCACAAGTCAACCATGATTCAGTTTAACCCTGCATCCATTTAATTTCCATGCAACACAAAGTCAATAACCTGACCCATGGTAAACAGCCTGATCTGGTCGTGTGTGGGGGCCCCTGCTTAGGCTCCACAGAGGCGACACGTGGGCCCTTTCAACGGGGACAACAGGTGGATCAGAGCGGACAAGCTCCCTCTCAACTCCCTCCTCCTCACACTTCTCTTCTCGTCTCTTCTGCCTTCTCTCTCCTCACCAATTCTCTCTCCTCCATCCAATGATCTCTCCTCTTCTCCTCCTCCTTCGAGGGAGTAAAGCGATAGCAGAATAGGACAATGATTGACCGATCCTATCCTCTCTCCTCTCCCTTTTGTTCTCACTCCTCACTCTCCTGCCGTCTCTCTCCTCTCGTCGCTCTCCACTCCAGGGAAACTTGAGTACATGATGTTATTGTGTGTGCAGAGCAGCTGACAAAGCGATCAGCAGGGCTTTCTTGTTGGCCTGCGGTCAGGATACAGAGCGGGCCGACCTCGCGCCCCCCCGCCACCACCGTATCTTGTCATCACGCCCGTAGGGCCTGACAGGCCCTTTAGCTGCCGTCTGCCTTTCACTTCTATCCATCCAGACTTATATTAAGTCCATTCATCAGCCGTCTAGCAATCATCCATCCACCCATCAACCATCCATCCCCTTACAGCAAGGCTAGGGGATCATGTACCGGTCTCCATTATAAACCTTCATGATCTAATAAAGCGCAGACTGTTGGCACCTGAAACAAGAGAAGAGACTCAAACTAAAGTTAATCAAAACGTGGACAGTGGTTTGTCTGATTTAACTGTTTTTTTGGTGCCCATGTTTTGCGCAGGATGACATATTCTGACAGAGTCACCGGAATTTCCCAGGTTAAAATAGAGAATTTCGTATCCGTGGCTCCGCCATTATACAGAGAGAACCCGTTCCCCCATTCCGCAGGCACAAACGGGCAGCGATCGAAACCAACGATACGAGCAGTTACAGGTTCCAGAGGAAGGACCGCGCCGCACTCCAGCAGCAACTGTGTCTCAACCACCAAGGCGTACGGCTAACCCGACATCAGCCTGCTGAGTCAAGCTGCTGACTGCCTCATGTGCTCACGCTAAAGAGGAGATGGTGAATGTGTCATTGATGTGTCAAACTGAAGTATGTGTTTGACACCACCAGACAGAATGTCGAGCCGAGGCTCGAAACGATCCTCCCAGATATCATCTGGGGGCAGAGGTCGTGAATACATCCGTCTACACAGAGATGGGGAAAACGAATTGTTTCACACAATAAGTAGACAGGCAGCCAGACAGAGATGCAGCCAGAGAGACATGCAGCCAGACAGAGATGGAGCCAGAGACATGCAGCCAGACAGAGATGGAGCCAGAGAGACATGCAGCCAGACAGAGATGGAGCCAGAGAGACATGCAGCCAGACAGAGATGGAGCCAGAGAGACATGCAGCCAGACAGAGATGGAGCCAGAGAGACATGCAGGCAGACAGACATGCAGCCAGACAGACATGCAGCCAGACAGAGATGGAGCCAGAGAGACATGCAGCCAGACAGAGATGGAGCCAGAGAGACATGCAGCCAGACAGAGATGGAGCCAGAGACATGCAGCCAGACAGAGATGGAGCCAGAGAGACATGCAGCCAGACAGAGATGGAGCCAGAGACATGCAGCCAGACAGAGATGTAGCCAGAGACAGCAGCCAGACAGAGATGGAGCCAGAGGACATGCAGCCAGACAGAGATGGAGCCAGAGAGACATGCAGGCAGACAGACATGCAGCCAGACAGACATGCAGCCAGAGAGACATGCAGCCAGACAGAGATGGAGCCAGAGACATGCAGCCAGACAGGGATGGAGCCAGAGAGACATGCAGCCAGACAGAGATGGAGCCAGAGAGACATGCAGCCAGACAGAGATGGAGCCAGAGACATGCAGCCAGACAGAGATGGAGCCAGAGAGACATGCAGGCAGACAGACATGCAGGCAGACAGACATGCAGCCAGAGAGACAGGCAGCCAGACAGACATGCAGCTAGAAAGACAATCTGAGCTAAATGTCCGTTTGTGCATGCCTATTATGCCCCCTCCCCCTCCCCTCCGTGCAGGCTTCGTTTTAATTTGTGAGGAAGAAGGTTGAAGGAGAAGAGAACCAGTGTCCTGACCTCTGACCGGTGTTCTGGGCCTCCGCACGACACACCCAGGACCAGCACAACCTTTTACTCCAAGACACACCCATGTTGACTTCATCACACAGACACACACACACACACACACACACACACACACACACACACACACACACACACACACATAAAGCTGAGAACCATAGAGAACCAACTGCTCGGTTTGTGTTTCAAGTGGTTTCAGTATTTTCCTTTCGGTGTTAATATGGGAAACCTTGCCATACATGACCTTCATCTAATTGAATAACTAAACTGTTTATACCAAATACTTGTTTCAAGCAGTAAGGGGGGGGGGGGGGGGGGGGGTAGGCTGTTCTATGGATCAGTTAAAGTTTGTATTCATTCAGTTTGAAATATAGCCAACGGATTAGAGTTAGTTACATTTAAGTCTTGATTTGTTGTAAACTGACTTTCATAAAAGAAGCCCTATATTTAGCTTATACAAAACATATAAACATCCAAGGGCAGTCATTTAGTTTCAATAGCAGCTAAATTACCCAGAAACCCTGATGCAATCAATGAGTGGAAAAAACACATGACAGTGTGTGCTTGTGTTTGACGGAGATAACCATTCACATGAGAAGACTCTTATGGGGGGGGGGGGGGGGGGTTGTGTGTGTGTGTGCTGTGTGTGTGTGTAGTGATGTTGTGTGTGTGTGTGTGTGTTGTGTGTGTGTGTGTGTGTGTGTGTGTGTGTTGTTGTGTGTGTGTGTGTGTGTGTTGGGGGGGGGGCGGTATCTTACAATTGAACAGACATGTCAGTGGTGCGCGATAACCCAGCTTTCTGTCACATCCTCATTCTTTCACGTTTTCGCAACTAACTTCCATGACACCGCCATTTGAAATCCCATAATTGGATTTCTACGTGATTGACCGCAACGTGTGTGTCAATGCGAAGCTGACAGCATGTATTTTCAGAACAACCACCCAGACTCGAGCCCGTTAGGGGCGGCGGGGCTACTCTTTGTGGCGGGGTTGATGTTCTGTTCATCTTCACCCCCTCACGATACGACGATCATGCCTCCTTCTCCACCAAGCATCACCCACAAACTTATCCCCACTACCAGACACTGTAAAGATCGATGTCTGTACCAGACTGTAACACAGTAGAGACCACACGGTTTCAGACACATCCAGACAGACAGGCGGGCTCATTCAGCGGTGTGTGTTGACGACCGTAACGCAACCACCTTACAGACCCTAGTCTAATGCATCAACCCAACCACCAGACCCCCTAGTGAACCAACCCCCATGCCCCATAGTGAACCAACCCCAAGACAGACCACGACTGAATCGACCAACAACCTAGGGCACCAACCTGCTCTTTCCGCTTCTGCCAGCGACCACACGGACTCTCCTCCAGGATCTCGCTCTCATCCTCGCTCTCCTCCTCCTTCCCCTCCGAGCCTGAGTTCCTCTCCGGGACCGACATCGTCATGATATTCCGTGTGTTGTTCAGCTTTCTCCCTTGGTTCGTCGTACACTAAAAGCGAGAGCAGGGACGTCGCCTCGCCCAACGTGTGTTCACCGCCAGCCGAGTACCCACCGACACGCCAGCCGTTTCCCCGTGCAGTCCTTGGCGCTTAAAACATCGTGCAGCTAAAGGGTCCTACTACAAGAAGGGGCGTCCAGTCCAGCAAGTTAACCCGTGGGGGTGGGGGGGAGCCAAACCCCTCTAGAAATTATCTACTCGACACGAATCATGTTGCTGTGTGGACATGCTACTACCATGGGGGTGGGTTGGGGGGCTCCCGATTCAGGAAAATATTGCAGATATCCTGACGGCTGCCGCGCCAGGAACTTCACGCAGAATAGATTGAGCAATGTGTTGTTCTGGTCCCGTTTCACACAGGAAAACGAACGATATCCCTGACGCTCGGCCTGACCATCACGTTGACATCAAGAGCCTCCTCCTTCTTTTTCTTCTTCTTATTTTTCCTCTTCTTCGTCTTCTTCTTCTCTTGTGTAAAAACAGATTCAATTTTGTCGCGCGCCCTGCCTAGAAAACCGTGGGCTCGAGCCAAGCACGCTGCGAGGGGAGGGGGGGGGGGTATACCGTAAAGTTTGAAAGATGGGCGCAGACTCTTGAGCATACCTTTTTTATCTTTATTTTTGTTGTATCCCATTACTCGATTACCGGGGTAAATTATTTAAGTCATAGTTGCCAATTTAAATTTAGAAAAAATAGCTTGAAAATCTGTAAACCGAGAAACACAAAAAGGCAATAAACATTAAAATAGACTGCTTTTTCGCTGAGCAATTAAACAAGTAGTGGTACGTGAAAGACGTTCAAGTCTGGAAAGTGTGGAATTTGTTGTTTTTCAGACAAACACGGCGTTGTTCGCAGGAAAACTGTTGCACCGCGTTATGAAAGTGCCGTTTGAGGCAATGGACTTTAGTTCATGTGTGTGTGCGTGTGTGTGTGTGTGTGTGTGGTGTGTGTGTGTGTGTGTGTGTGTGTGTGGTTGTGTGTGTGTGTGTGTGTGGTGTGTGTGTGTGTGTGTGTGTGTGTGTGTGTGTGTGTGTGTGTGTGTGTGTGTGTGTGTGTGTGCGTGCGTGCGTGTGTGGGCCTGAGTGTTTGTGGGTATATTCATTGGTCGGAGATTTATTTATTGAATTGAAAAGTTATGATGCCCTCAATCCAAAACAGTGAAACACCCATAAATATTGTTCAGCTGTTAAGTCACATCAGAGCGGGATTCACTTTCCTGTAGTTCATTATTTCTAGTTATACATTTTTGAGCTACATTGAGAATACTAATCTCACGATTGCCAATGCCACCTTATGGTTAAATTCAATGCAGTTCAATTGTATTTGTATAGCCAGTAATCACAGATACAGTCTCAAAGGGCCTGACAGGCCATATATTTAGAACACCCCCTGACCCTAGCCCCCCAGAGGGCAAGAAAAAACTCCACTCATTAGCAAGGAAGAAAGCTTTAGAATGACCAATGTTAAGGTATAGGACAATATGATCATGTTTGTATGATCTGTTTGTAGCGAAGCAATTTTTAGGGAATATAAACGTCAGCGAAAGTAGACTGTAATGCAGTATTTCTCCAGAGGGTGTCGCTGATTCTCTTCTAGAAAGAAAGGTTGTAACGCGTTCTCTGAGCCGATTCTGTTGGTCGTATCATAAATCCATCATGATGGACAGATTAGAGAGAGAGAGAGAGAGCGAGAGAGATAGAGAGAGAGAGAGAGAAGAGAGAGAGAGAGATAGAGAGGGGAGAGCGACGACGAGAGAGGAGCGAGGACGGGACGAGAGGGGAGAGCAGACGAACAGGACAGACAGTCAGACAGGACAGACAGACAGACAGTGACGAAGACAGACAGACAGACAGACAGACAGACAGACAGGACAGACAGACAGACAGACAGACAGACAGTACATATACAGATAGGCTTATTTTATAAGACTGTAATATCTACTCTGAAATAAGGTTGAAAGTCATTCAGTAAATGTGTGATTTATTGGTATTAAGACTGAATAGACAGAGGTACGCATGTGATAACTTCTTTATGATAAAAAGTTCTGATAAATTACAAATAACAGGCCTGTGTGTGTGAGAGTGCTGTGCATATCTTCGGGGGACAGATTCACTTTCGAAACAGACGTTAAAAATCCAGGGTAAATGGTGGGGGTCGTTTATCAGTCAGCGGACCCGATCAGATGACAATCAGCAGACGCCTGTGGTGTTATTTTGACATATTTTACTGTTTTGTTTGATTGTTTGTGTGATTGTTTGTAATATATATATAAAAAACACTCTAAATACGTAGGATATTAAACATAGCAATACAATTATGGTCCAATAATGGACTAGTAAGGAGCTTTATAGAGAATTAACTCTTAAATGTCACCGGCTGGCTTGCTGTGTAGTATTTCAGCCAGTAGATATCGCTGCCCTCCCAATAATTTTACCGCTGCTCATTCTTTATGTTATGAAATGATTTCAACATAAAAAAAAAAAATGTATTTGAGTAAAAAGAATATTTCTAGCCTGAAAACCAGACTAATCTGCGAACGTATATTGTATTTGTAATTGTATTGCCTATGCACCTTGCCCCCATTCTGTTCGGACTGACTGTCAGCGTAGCTGGCGCGGGTTGGGCCAATCACACCGTCTATCTAATAAGGGGCGGGTTTAATAAGATGACTTCATAGGGTCGTCGTTGAGGATTTATCATAACAACAAAAATGGATCAGCTGACGGTTCGGCCCCACGAAACGCGTGGTCTCCTTTTTGTCAACGCGTGGCATTAAATATATGTTATAAGGGTATTTTTCTCCCCCTTATATGTATTTCAAGCTGTGGAAGATAACTCTGGGGGGGGGGGGGGGGGGGTAGGGTTAGGTACCGTAAAATGAGTAGGATCTGCGCAGACTAAAGGACTGATCTAATTGGCAACGTTCGTCTAAGGGGGGATTTAATATCAACCATGTTCTTCATCAACGAAGCCTACGTGGGTGTGTCTGTTCAACTTATTTCTCATTGAAACGGCTGATTCTAGCAAAGCAAATGTAAGAAATGTTTAATTGCAAGTAAAAGTAGACACTAATGCAGTATTTCTCCAGAGAGAGTCGCTGTTTCTCTTCTACACAGAGAGCCCTGAGTCACCAAAGCCGTGATGTGCTGTCTGGGCAGATTATGTTGGTCGAAGCATGACTCAGCCATCACAATGGACAGATTAGAGAGAGAGAAACAGACAGACGTACATTAAGAGATAGGCCTCATTTTTATTACTGTATTGTCTGACACAAGGAATTCATTCAGCAAAACAATAAGTTAATAGTTTAAGGCTTCTTTACAGATGAAACTGTTGAACGTTTCAGAGTATATCGTTTATTTAGTTGGTGTTGGATGTAAACGACCTTGTTAAGGATACAAGAACTGACTGTGTGTGTGTGTGTGTGTGTGTGTGTGTGTGTGTGTGTGTGTGTGTGTGTGTGTGTGTGTGTGTGTGTGTGTGTGTGTGTCTTGAAGTAAATAGCTGTTAAGTATAGTAAAAGTAAAGTACTTTTCCCTAGTTTGCTATGTCAAACCTTTACTCTGTCATCCTGATTTCGCTGTGATGTCACGCAATGTCACACTGTTGCAGCCATGATGTCAACACAGATTTCCCCGTGATGTCACTCTGATGTCAACAACGATGGAAACACTGATGTCATACCGGTGTCACTGTGATGTCAAACGGAATTCAGTCCTATGTCAACTCTATTGTCACTCTGAGGTCACTCTGAGGTCAACACTGATGGGACCCTGATTCCGGTGTCACCGTGATGTCACTGTGATGTCACTCCGGCTACGCCCTCAGGCCTGGTTCTGTGGACCACCTTGGGGAAGGCCTTGTTGAGCACGCTTTGTAATAGGCTGTGACTGGAGCAGCCCAGTCAATGCTACTCTGTCAACGCTCACTCTTGCTACTATCCTTTCGGGAACAAGAACACAAGTCTGCAAAGGTAAAGTAGGTCACTATTTCTAAACACACACACACACACACACACACACACACACACACACACACACACACACACACACACACACACACACACACACACACACACACACACACACACACGCACTCATAACAGAGATTGGCCATGGAATGCGGGGACTTTGTACGAGAGTTTTCTGTATAATCTGATTAGAGTGACAATAATCGAATTGGGTCTATTGAGTGATTGCTGCGGGCTGTCTGAATAATAACCATCACAATGTCAGGCATAGCGAGGACCTCTTTGTGATTACATTCTTTGTAATTATAAATTATTTGTAACATGGGGGGGGGGGGTTATTACAGCCAGTATGTGTCGCTGTGGTTCCAGCGTTTAATCGCTGATTGTGAACTAGTCGGGTTCAGTCTGTTATGAAAAGAGCTCAACAGGACAAATAAATATTCAGAGTAAAGAGAATTTAGACTTTAATTAAAAAAACATTACATTACAAAGTTGATTAGCCTGTATTAAGTTAGGCTACTAATCGAACAAAACTGACAAAATTAACATTTGAAAATATAATAAAGAAAATAGTGATTTATTAAAGAAATAATGAAAATATTCTACATGGTAGGATAACTATTGAGCTGAGGTCTGAAAGCCAACACGGGATCAGTTTTGGGTGGACGCCAGTAGGGTCGGCGCTCCCATCGTGTAACTCATCCTTCTGCAGTGGTCCAGTCGAGATTGCCTCATCATCTGGTGGAGACCATCCATCCAAATCAGTGACAATTATATATTTTAAGAGTTTTAAGTTATTAGCTCTCAACATGAAGGTATCTTAATATAATGTCTCATGGCAGACCTACCTGGGTGAGTTTGGGTTTTTGGATGCAGTGGACATACGGCTTTGGCTCGGCCTCTATTTCATCTCTAAACATTTTGTAGCACACTGTGCAGTCCATCAGAGGCTGTAGAAGTACACAAAGCAACGGCAAACCATGTCATGTTTTAGATAAGCCGATTGTTCAAAATAGGTAAGACAATGAACTTTCATCATGAGGATACCCCCACCCTATCGTTCCTGAAGGGGCAGTTCTCCGCGGTGGCAGGAGTTGTTCCTTTAGCACAAGTGGTGGGCTTCAGGAGGAAGTGGTTGCAAGATGTGCCTCGCCCCGAACCCAGCCTGGAACGGAACAGAACGGTTCATATTTAGAGAGGCCGCATGCTAAACCATTTGCTGTCAAAATAAACCATACTCACATGCCATTAGCTTACAATTGATTAATGTTATTCAATTATATGCAAATTATTATATATTATCCTTGATTAAATAATCGAAAGGACAGAGAGCAGGCAATAAAAAATGTATGAAATAACTGGTCCTGTATTCACCTTTTAATTTTTTTACCATTGTAGGCTATTTACAACAACGTTTACTTAATGACGATAATTACCAACTAGATTTTATACATCTCCTTCAGAGATATGTAAAACAAATGTTTTCAGAATAATATCTGGATTACCTCGATGTCAGACTTCTCCACGCTCCGAAAGAAGAGGAAATGCGCATGAACTCCGACATGAGCATGCAGTTGTTGGACGACGAGGTCCACACCGGCCCGGCTGCTCTGGTCCAGCCGGCTGTATCCGTCGATGGCCTGCGCAGGACACAGCAGCACCCCGATCGCCAACACCACCCACAGCAAGACACACATGTTCTGTTCTGTCTGTTCAAAGCTCCTCGACTGAGGAGTTTCTCCACAGGCAGCTCGGGATAAACATCAAACAGCAGGTCCCAGCAGATCCCAAACAGAAACCTCCCTCCCCTCTGCTCCCTGCTCCCTCCTCCTCCACCACAACAAACCCTGAAAGCCCCAACACACCCCTTTTAGTTCCAGGCACCGCTTAGTCTGACACTGGATAGACACATTTCCGAGAAACAAGGCCTTATCAAAACATATCCACAGGGCAAGATGTTATAGTCACAGCCGTGTCCTGACACATTTCACTGTTTAATGGCTATTCGTTTTGCTTCTTTGTTTGTTACACAGGATGTAAAAACCTAAAACAAAGACACGTTTCTGAGAAATGATCGGTCTATAAAGAACTCAAATCAGTAGGCCCATCAATATTATGAATATATTTAGGTGTTTTACGAGGCCTTTGTTCCTATCCTATGAGGTTAAGCACAAACATCTGTCACCATC
Source organism: Gadus chalcogrammus (assembly GCF_026213295.1). Classification (NCBI taxonomy): domain Eukaryota; kingdom Metazoa; phylum Chordata; class Actinopteri; order Gadiformes; family Gadidae; genus Gadus; species Gadus chalcogrammus. The sequence goes on from NC_079434.1 coordinate 9,649,285, forward strand.
AGAAAGAGATCAAAGGCTCTGTAAGGCGTAGCAACGTTCCTCAGTTAAAATCTGTTAAACAGCTGTGTATTCTGACAGCCAGCACTGTCAGAAGTATTCTGACATATGGGTCTAGAGTAGACTACAGTGTTTGATCAGTAACCTAGGGCTCCTAGTCCCTCTGCTCTACAGCAAACTAAACCGAAGATGGATTATGTTCTGATTTCACGCTTGCTGTGTTCTACCTCAGCCAGTAGGTTTTGCTGTTCCTCCGAGTGTTTCACCACTGACTCATGAACTCTTAGGGTTCAGCCCATGCTTTGAAAGGAGTTCAACAGATGATTTAGAGTATGGAGAAGGGTATTTCTAGGCTGTGAACCAGACAACAGGGAAGTTTATGTTTAATTTAATCTGGCATATGTATCTGGCCCCTCTCCAGTTAGGACAGATGTCCAGCAGATTTGTATCTTATAATGGGCCCATTTTATAAGATGACTATTTAGAGGAGCGCCGAATTGGAGAGCCATTGAGGCATTTTCAGGATAAAAACAAGCAGCCAAACCTCTTGGAGCACACGCTTAGTAGCTAGAGTGTACGGTATGCAGCCAATAGAGTGTCAGTTCAGGAAGATATCAAAAATGGTAGTCGTTCCGCTCACGTAACTTAGTGTCTGGTAGTGGTTCAACCGCCATCTCCTAATGTACAACATCCAAAACATTCAAAATACTGACATTTTAAGTGTTTTAAGTTATGAGCCACCAACATGAGGGTCTCAGCTTGGGCTGAGTCTCCATTTCACCGCTGAACACTTTGTACACGGCACAGTCTATCAGAGACAGAAGAAGTACACAAAGCAACGTAAAACACGTTTGACAAGGTGATATGTTGTATAATGAACTTTCAGAATTTAGCTGGTCTTACTTTCTTTCTTTCCTGAAGGGGCATGTCTGTGTGTGGGCAGGGCCCATGCCTTTAGTATACCTGCAGGAAGTCAGGCCTCGCCCCACACTGAGGAGTTGCTCCCCAGGAAGCCCGGGAAAAACAATACTACAGGTCCCAACGGATCCCAAACAAGATCCTCCCTTCCTCCCAGAACCTCCAACATAATAGACCCTGGCACAGCAGTCTTAAACTGATAGACAAGTTTCTGAGGAGTTACCAATGCAAGACCTAGTTGATGCATTAAAATGCGTCTTGATATAATTTGTAGCAAGAAATTAGCATTTTAGTTTCACGATTGTTCTTCAGTGAATGTATGGGATATTTTGTATGTTAGCTAATGCAACCACCAGCCATGGGGATTCGGCAAAGAAGTTAGAAGACCAAAACCCTGCTGCTACCCCATAAACCACACAGCTTGCCTGTTGTTTGAATCAAAGTCTTTGAGTTGTGCAGTCGTCTGGGCTGTTCGGTTTTATTTTGTGTAACTGATGATTTTCTTTAAATTAAGTTATTCTTCTTCTTTGTTACGGACAGGCAAACTGCAGGGCCAAAAGGAAGTTGATGTCTGCTTAGCTTCCAATGAAAAAAAAAGTTTATTTTATAAATACATTTAATGTAACATCATGAACAATTTTTCCTGAAAGGTTTTTGAGGTGTGAATGCAAACAATAGTAAAAGGGAGACTTAAAAAGTACGATTCAAATTACCAACAAAGGGGTGAGACATACAGGGTGCGAAGCTAAACTACATTCATGGGAACACAGAATGATATGGGATTGGGATAGAGACTTCAGATCCCTTTGATAGGAAAAGGGGCATTAAGAAATCCTTAAATAATCCATATGGAGGCTCTAGCCCTGAAGGAATAGACATATTCAGTAGGTGACTAGGGGTCAAGGACACTTGGGAAAAGTTTGGGGAACCCGTATTAAACTATTCCTTTAACAATGATCCATGATCCAATCTTTTAAAGTGAACTGCAAAATTAAGCAGGAAAGGATTGCATTCTACCCGATAAATTACTTTAATAACTTATCTATGATCAAAATTGTATTTGATAATATTCTGTCCCAACTAATGGCTGCAGCCCTGATAAAACTAGCAAGGACAAGTTTCTCAGAAATGATCAGAGGAGGAGTTTTATTAGTCCTTTATTCCATTCCTATAAGGCTTACCAGAAACATCTTACGTCACCGAAGAAAGAGATTACGATCAAGATACATTTACAAATATAAATTTGCTGTAAGTATTGAGTCTTGTGTCCGAAATGTCCAAAAAGCATTTTTACAGAGTCAATACTTTACAGAATACACTACAATATTTGATAAATGTTCCGCAGAATATAAAAGAGCACAGTGCAAAAGAATATGTGCTATGGGAAGGAATTCCAAAAAGGTCACTATAGTGTGAAGACTTGAAACTCTCCCAACATGTCATGCCCCTATGGAGGCCAGTAGAGTGGGAGCTCCACTGCTGTAGCCCATCTCATTACAGTGGTTTATCCTGGCTGTCTTCATGACCTGGCAGCAAACAAACAACAACAACACATGCTTTCATTAACCCCAACAACAGGTCATTCAATATGACGAGGTTTGAATATGATTCCAGTGCATAAAGTAAATACTGTGTGCTGACCTCGGTCAGAGCCGGTCTGTGGATGCAGTGGATGTAGGGCTTGGGTGTGGCCTCCACGACCCCGTTGTAGGTTTTGTAGCACACGGCACAATCGATTAACGGCTAAATGGATACAAATGAGTCACAACACGCAGGTTCATTCGTATGAGATTACATCTGCAATACATTATTTACGGGGAAAGCTAATGTGTGAAAGAGAACGTGATGTCCTCCCTACTAACCCTGTCGTTTCTGAACGGACAGTTGCTTGTGTCTACGGTTCCTTTGGAGCACTTTGTCGCCATCAGGACGAAGTTGTGGTAGATGTAGGCCACGTCAAACCCGGGCTACAGACGTAGAGAAGCAGGTATTAGTCCATATAAAGTCAATATGATAATAACCATAATATAGCCTAACGTTACACATCAAACCGCCAACACAACCACACGGTTGGACCGTATAACGGTAACATTTCTGGTGGGTCATTGAACCGTTAGTGGACTGCGTTACTCGGACGTCTCCTACCTGGATGTCGGACTTCGACAGGCTCTTGAAGAAGAGAAAATGATGGTTGATTCCGACGTGAGAGTTAAGCTGCTCCAGCGTCAGGTCCACTCCCTTCTTGTATGTTTCATGGAGCAGGTCGTACGCCTCGTTAGCCCCGGCGGACACGAGGAGAGTCCCCGCAGCTAGAAGCCATAACAACGCAGCCGCCATCTCGCTCTCTCTCCCCACCTCTGACTACACTTGAGCGACTGGAGGATTACGCTGCCAGGATAACAACCTCCACCCCCTTACCCCGACACAAACATCCCCACACAACACACCCATCTCCACACCACCCCCTTACTCCCAACACAACCAGCCCTACCACACCCCCTTAGCCCCACCACCCCGGCTCCGTACCCCCAACACACACAGCCACACCACACCACCACCCCCTTACCCCCAACAGATCCATTTCCACCACTCCCGACCCAAACACACCCAGCCCACATGGGAACAACACGACTAAAAAGACAGCAGAGCAATGTAATACAGGAATTCCCCCTCCAGAGGATTTATTAAGTGTTATCTTATTTTATATATTTTAACCTCCTAGACAAGTGGTTCCCAACCTTTGATACCACTAAATTGTCAACAGGAGACAATAATCATGGAATGCAACCGTTCTCGGAATTATGGTCATACTTTATTTACTGAACTATATTTATAATATTTATTTTTTCTTATTTTAAATCTTTATTTCAAGAATAAAATCCAATGCAACATTGACGTCGGGCACCCAAAGCTGACTTAAATGAACCTATTTGAAGAGTGGTTGTTGGTCGATCAGAGGGCGGTTCAGTTTGGTACACAGCAGCGACGTTTGTCTAGCCCTAGTGGTGTGTTTATATAATGACTGCAGTACCTCCCCGAGCCTCTGAGGAATTATGTTGAATGAGCCTCCAGTGTCCTCACGGTAGTGACGGTTTCGATTGATTGTTAAACCCAGCTAACTCACAGCTGACAGTAACTGTCCATCAAAAAGAAAAAGAAAAATATTTTTTTTTAATAATTTCAACAAATACATAAGGTCACTATTTAGAAGATTAGGAAAGTCGGTCGAGTGTTTGTCAAAAATATGTGTCCTCTATATCGGCAAGGCCGCCAGGAGCTCCGCTGCTGTAGCCCATCTCGTTACAGTAGTTCACTCTCTTCCTCTTCATGGCCTGACAGCAAACACACAAAACATTCATGTTACACCCATGGGACTCGACACTATATAAGATCCAGTGGTTTGAATTTGATCCTAGACTTCCAGTGCAGCGGGTGGATGGAGAAAGCTGAATATGTGAACAGACCTCAGTCAGAGCTGGTTTGCGGATACAGTTGATGTAGGGCTTGGGACTGGCCTGGATCTTACCGGCAATGGTTTTGTAACAAATGGCACAGTCGATTTCGGGATGCATGAATACACAAGAACCACAGACCAGTCACAACAGGCAGCTCAATTAAAAGATTGAACCTCTAATACTTTCTCTACAGAGAAGGAGAAGGTGCGTCTTTTATACCTTGCTGTTCCTGAAGGGACAGTTGCTGGTGTCCACGGTTCCTTTGGGACACTGTGTTGCTTTCATGTAGAAGTTGTGATAGATGTAGGTCACATCATTCCCTGGCTACTGATATGGAAGCAGAGGGTATTAACAACCTGCCCCCCCGCTCGGAAGACTTGTCAAGGGCGCAAGGTGATGTCGAGTCGCCTAGGGCGCCGAAACGGCCAGCGTCGGCTCTGATCCGTCCGATATATATTTTTAAAGAAATGTGGAATAATAGGATTGCTTTTAGTAGTTTGGGTCCTCTTTTGTATTAATATCCATGCATCAGCTTTGTAGAGGGAGGCGATTTGATTGCAGTATGCGTCTACAAAGACTAGTCCCCTATAGGCCTACGTTAGACACGCCCTCGGACGCATGTAGTGTGAACAAGGCTCCTACCTGGATGTCAGACTGTCCCAGGCCCTTGAAGTAGAGAAGGAGACGCTTTACTCCGGCACGAGAGTTGCGCATCTCCAACGCCATGTCCACCCCCAACTTCAATTTGCTAGGCAGCCGGTCGTAAGCCTCCTGAGCCCCGGCAGACCCAAGCAGAGTTCCCACACAGACAAGCAATAGGAACACAGTCGCCATCTCTCCGTCTCTCCCTCCAGACTAGCGCCCAAACCATACAAATCAACAATCTCCTATTAAACCCGACCACACACACACACACACACACACCGAAAAAAATGAAACAATTTTCATAGCTGAACCATTTCAGTGATTACACAACATGCTACAACTTGAAGGAATATGAAACCACGGCATGAAACGGACAGAATAAATAAAAAATTATCTTTATTTGCCATCAATATTTGAACCAATTATGTACAAGGTAAATTCTGTCTTTGTATTGCGTTTTTTTTTAAATGGAACAATATAGCATTTACTTCTGACAAACTGGTCACATTCAGATTAACACAATCCACAGGCCAGATCCACACACACACACACACACACACACACACACACACACACACACACACACACACACACACACACACACACACACACACACACACACACACACACACACACACACACCTTCATTAAACCTTTTTTCTTTACATATTCAATCTTAGCTTCACTCCTGTAACAATGCATTTGGATAAACACACATAGTACAAATAACAATTTGTGCTGATCACTCTTCAAACATTTTGAAATCAAAAGATACATACTGTACGGACACTGTACGGTTGAAGGGCATTCAAAACGTTTAATTTAGATACATTTCAGTATGTGACGAATACCAACAGGTTTCTCTTGTGATGGTATGGGAGATGTACAGAAACATAGGACCAAAGAAAAGAAATAAATCTCAAGTAAACTCTGAGACAAAACATAAGTTCTTATCGGCAATCCTGGCATGAATTAAAAATAATGTTTGACAAGCCTTTGTTTTCAGCAAAGAGATTGGTGCCAAAATTCAAGATTGTCTAGAATCAAGTAGAATTTTGTTAAATAAGTATGATTCTTGAATGAAAGGTTTCTTCTATAAGCAATGCAAATAGTTAGTTTCGTTACCAGAGACAAATGTAAAATGAAGTTACAAACACATTGTGGAATGTTGAAAACCAATAGGTCAATAAAAAGGGTTGTGAAATGTCTTGCACAACTTTTTCAAGCTCAGTGCGTGCCAGGACTTGAGATGAATGAACTGATGATCGTTCAGACTAAAAACTAATACGTCACTACGTTTGGCAATCAAAACAACACAATTATATTTAGTTAGCACCGCTAACAAAATAACCTTTCAACTTTATTTCACTAAGTGAATAAGTCAGAACACCATGCCACAATGGCTTGGGCAAAATAAAAAATACCAAGCCACATGACAACAATTTTATTTAGCTACGGTAGATAACCTGTTTTGACGAGTGACTTATATGATCTAGTAACTAGTGTGTACCCTGATGCTTTTATTTATAAGGTTTTGGTACAGCAGTACTTATGTCTCAGCAACTTTTATGTCTCCCCCTGTTGGTGAGACGATGTACTGCAGCACCTTCCCCCAGTCACAAACGCAAAGCAACATAGCTAGCTATTCTCTGGCTAAAACTAACGACATTCAGCCAGTTAGTATGCATATAAATACGATTTTGTAAAATACAGAAACATTACATTAAACATCAGTCACAGGGATATATATTTAGGGAGCTACAACAAAGCTAATTAAGGCAACGCTGATTTATTGAGCGGGTATATTAGAGGTCCAGCGGGACGACAGAAATATTACAAATATCTACGTTAAAACACACAGCATTTAGTTCCTCATCCAGATTCTTTGTCTTTAAAAAGTGCTGGAAGCTTGAGTGGCTGCGGTCTAAGAGAAGGCAGATAAAGGCAGGAAACAGCCCATATTTCTATTCCTAAGGCGCTTGGTGAGTTAAAATAAATTAAGATGGTAAAAGAGGAATGTGTGACCACTCTAATCCCAGGTTATAATCCTAGTCTGGGTCCAGCATCATAACAATATCATTGCCAGATTTTTAACCTCTCTTCCCCTGGAATATTAACACAGGTCAAAAATGATCTCTGGTGATTAAAAGGCTACTCTAATTTAAACTAAGCCACTATCTTTTAGTCGTTTGTGTTTTTGTGCGCACAAGTGTTCCACTATATTAGTACAAGCGGCGCACGGCCGGACTCCTCCTCGATGCCAGCAGCTAACAAGAGAGAAAGGCGTCAGTTCGTGCGAGGTTCGATTGGTTGGGTCTTGAATGGGTTGGTACTTAACTGAACCCATTGTCATGACCCAAGACCCACGTCGTCAGCGGAGCTTCGTCCAATCAGCTTCTGGTCTCGGAATGCTGGACTCAAGGTTTGGGTTTACCTCTTTTAATCACAGTGTATTCTAGGAAAGTGAGTCGGACTCCGGACTCACACAGAATTGGTGGTGTAAGCGTGATCAGTCACCCCCTGGGTCAAGAATGTGGTTGCTGGGCAACGTTAAACTGGCATATGCATGGTGTCATACTCGTCGTGTCCCTCCCGCTCGTCAAACTTTGGCTCTGCGTCGTCGGCGTCCAGCTGGAGGGAGAGAGACGGAGAGATGAACAGAGGGAGAGATGCAGAGAACCAACCACAGTGAGAGATCAACAGATTATGGTCTGGTAGTGGCGCATGGAGGGGTATATCACGGGATGAACTTACACAGATCATCTCTCTGGAGGTGAAGATGCGGGGCAGCAGGAACATCTTGACGGGGACGGTGAGGATGAGGACAAAGGGGAAGGCCAGCGACGCCTCGGTCGACATGACGACCCACAGCGCTGCCAGACACACCAGCTGGATGCAGGTGAACAGGTGCATCCGCAGTGTCCGCACCTGCACAGGACAAACACTGTGACACGCTGCCTAGACCCAATCCATGTAGCATCCCTGTCCATTTAGACCTCTCTTTGAGGACCCTAAACGTAACCAACCAATCAGACCAGAGCAAGGGTAACTATGGTGATTTGTGACATAGGTGTGGACGGTGTGGTACTATATGCTGTAATGCTGAGGGGTGGTTGTAGTAAGCTTGTGGCCGAGTTGTGTTCTGGGTGGTATTATATGATGTGATGCTGATGGGTTGCCGTGGTTACCTTGCGGACGTAGGTGTGGTCTGGGTGGTATTTGGGCGGCATAAGCAGCAGCATCATGCGCTCGGTGAGCTGGATGCCGTTGAGGGACATGACGCCCATGTAGAGGAAGATCCCAAACAGGACGGCCAGGGGGATCTGCCTCAGCAGCTCCCCGATCACAATGGACAGTCCTGGGGAGGAGACACAGAGCAATCAACACATGCCTCTGGTGGCCACTTCCTGCTTTACAAAGTAAAAGTCCTGCCTTAGTTTGGATTCCCAACTGAAGCTCTCAGCCCAGGTTATGGACACTCATAAGAAAACCTGCATTGGTGTTAAAAGGAAATCATAAATAATAATAACGGCCATGAAAATGAAGACCAATAAATATAACCATACCATTAAATTGATAAAACAATACAAATGTTTCCGCGACAGTGCCCACTCACCGACCAGGATGGCCACGAGCAGACCCGTGACCCTCTGCTCCTTCACTTCCTGGATGCGGGGCTTGTCGCCGGGGGCGACGGCCTTGCTCATGACGGTGAGGGCGTTGGCATGGGTGACGGAGCGCACAGTGGCGGCTGCCATCCAGGGCAGGCCGAACAGCGCAGAGAAGCCCCCCAGCACCACGATGAGGAAGAGGTCCAGGTGGAACCCCGAGCCCTTCACCAGCATTCGCTCCTTCTTACTCACGATCAACCTGGACACACAGAGGTACACACAAGGGTCACTTCTCACACTAGGCCGTCTGTCGGTAACCCAGCAGCACAGGCAGCTCCACCGGCCTTTATCTGCAGGGACCCTCTAGCCTAAACACCGCTGGTGGTCCCGCTAGTGGTGGTCCGGGTCCACTCACGTGGTGATCTGGGTCTCCATGAAGATGAGGATGAAGACCAGGAGGGCCGGCAGCGCGCAGGCGAACATCATCCAGATGGGGAAGGGCTTGACGACGCCCAGAGGGTTGATGAACCAGCCCCTCTTGTCCGGACTGGTGACCGAGAAACCACTGGGGACACTCAGCTTCTACAGGGCGGGAGGGGCGGAGAGGGAGAGAGTGGGACGTAAGGACAGAGGAAGAGGAAAACGGATGGATTGAGAGAGACACAGAAACAGAACGAGTAGGAGGTGGAGAAAGAAGAACCATGGGATGATGTGGAGTTACAGTATGTGGTTCTTTGTGGGGGGATAGGTAGATAGGTAGGTTAGGGTCGTAGGCAGATCAGTGGGTAGATATACGTACTTGCGTGTACGTGTCCTCGACACAGTAATCCAACAGCACGGTGATGAGGATGGCGATGGGGACTCCGAAGTCTCCGATAACCCTACGGAACTGATCGACCAACACGCAGCAGTCAGACAAGACCGCCCCGCTCCCCCGGCGTCACGGGGACCTCCCCTCTTACCCACAATGCATTGTTCTTCCCTTTAGCATCTCAACAATGCAAGGTGAAGTAGATTTCTTTTCCAAAACGCAAGATACATAAGATTACTTTTCGTTTGTTCATTGTAATAAAGTTGAGTTAAAGACTTAAATTCAGGTACTCTCAGAGGAGCATTCACAACTAAAGGGTGCATTCCCGGCAGAAATTAGACGCTTAAATGCTAGCAGGAACTTTATAGCAGGTCATATAAACGTAGCGGACCAACGTGTGGCCCATTTCCACGCTATGGCTAACACATGCATGAGCTAGCGGCACGCCAGTGGGACGTGTGTTGCCTTACAGTCACACCCTTCATAACGAGGGACACTTCCTAACAAAAGGCCCAGAGGGGTGGAGGGGGAGGAGGGGGAGGAGGGGGAGGCAGGAGGCGTGGGCTCACCCTGCCGGGGAAGAAGGCGCTGTTCTTGAACTTGCGCAGGTAGAAGGCGATGAGGAAGGTCCCCGCCATGAGCACCAGGGACAGCAGCGCCGTGTTGGGCTCGCCCAGCACATTCAGCGGCACCACGGTGCCGTTACCCACGGCGACCAGCGGCACCGTCAGGTTCTGGAGCTCTGAGTCACTACCGTTACCGAGGGAACAGCGCTTCAACGGGTGCTCCTTGAAGATCTGTGAAAGAGATGTCACTAATTCAGTCAGTACATCTACACAAAACATACATCAATAATGTTTATAACAGCATATAAACACACACAGGATTTAAGTATATATCTACCCATTTATAACAATTATAAACATACACAGACAAAAAAGACATCATATATATTCAGCACATAAACATTGAATGTAGCTATATACATACATAAACATACAGTACACACACACACACACACACACACACACACACACACACACACACACACACACACACACACACACACACACACACACACACACACACACACACACACACACACTGGAGCTATTTCTCAGAAGAACAGCTTTGTCCTCCTTCTGAATTAGATTAGATAACAGTTTACCCAGGCAGGAACCCAGTCACCACTCACAGCCAATCACAGAGCATATTCATCAGTCCAGCTTCCAGATAAGCCCTCGTTATGAAAACATAACCGTTTGAACCCCGAGTTTTGGAACACGTCCAACAAGCACTCACTTAACTTCACCATTATCTGCATAACACACGCACACGCGCACCCAGAAATCAAACCCTGGAATCCGGAGTGAGAGGCTACAAGGCAGAAGCCCTCTCCGCATGGTCGTCCACCTTATACCACGTAGACAGGAGGACTAAAGCCTCATGGACCCGGGCCTGTGGGGGATGCTTTCTGCTGTGAGCATTACGATTACCACCAAGAGGACGAGGACGACGATGATGATGATGAGCATACCCGGCCAAGCTTGATGAAGGTCTCGCAGATGAAGATGAGAGAGATGAGGAAGGAGAAGATCTCCTGGGTGAAGCGGGAGACGAAGCGGACCAGGAAGCTGCCCTCGAACGCCACCATCACCGTGACGATGATGATGAGCCAGAAGCCGATCCAGACCCGGCCCGTCAGGTACTCCACCTCGTTGGCCTTGCAGAACTGGAAACACAACCCCCCACAATGCATCACTCTACTGCACGACACCCGGGTGTCTCTGCAAAACCTTTAAAACACCATCCCCCACGATGCATCGTTACAAAATCAACCACGGCTGAGGCCGTCTGTGAGCCCCTCTCGTACGTGCTGCGATGCTCGCGGAGGACCTAGGCGGGGTACTCACCGTGTAGAAGGCCTCCTCAAACACCAGCAGGGGTCCTGAGAAGCCCACCACCAGGAGGGGCTGGGCCCCCAGCAGCGTGAACACAATGCCCTGCATCGACGTGGAGACGATCAGCTCAGACACACCAATCAGACCCTCCGTCTTCTCCCCTGGAACCAAGTCACCAATCAAGACTTTGTTTGTATCCAAACACAGCGTTTAAGAAACCTGAATTCAGCATCGCACACTTACAAACCATGTAAAACAATACAGGCAAACATAGAAATGCCTTTCAAATGAACCGGGTAACAAATAAACGCCCCTCGCCCTTGACGTGTTTGTGTCGGTGTCTCACCCAGCAGTCCTCCGAAGGTGATGGCGGGCGAGAGAGCGGCGAAGTAGATGAAGAGGACGGCGGCGGCGCACTGGGCGTTGAGCGCGTCCTTGAAGTCGCTCAGGTACTTGGGGTAGCGGCGGCGGACGTCCCGGATCAGCCCGCCGAACGGACGGCCCGTTCGCTCCAGGGGGTCGTCCTCTTTCTTGGGGGGCTTCAGCAGGGCCTCTGGGGACCGGGGGGGGGGGGGGGGGGGGGGGACATGTCAGGGTACGGTGGAGCTGCCCCCACCACCTCGGGGTACACCAGAGCACTGCTGGTGTACCCCATATGCGACAGGGATATGCCTGATCATTGGGTGGTTTGATTTCTGACATTTTTAGGTCCAATGTTTTTTACCGCAAACAAAATCTCATCATGTAAAGTGGACCAACACAAGTTTCCCGCAGTTAAATTTTTTCTGAATCATCCAATATCAACCCATAGCCGTCTTGTGTCCAGGTGGACCCTGGCCTCAGAGGAGCGGACTCTCACCCTTCTCCTCCATGCTCTTGGGCTCCAGCAGCTTGACCTCCTGCTCCTCCCTCTTGCGGAGCATCTCCTTCTGGAAGCGGGAGACCGAGTGCAGCAGCTCGTCCCCGCCCATCTCGGACGGCGGCAGCACGATGCTGAGGTCCAGGAAGCTGTTGATGGCGTTCAGCAGGTCCTGCCTGTCGTCTGCCAGGTAGGCCGCCTCGTGGAAGAGCTGGTCGGGGCCGATGGGGAGGAAGGGGGAGTCAGACGGAGCTAACGGCGAGTCACACGGGATCAATGCTGAGGTCACACTGGGTTCACACCGGGTTCACAGCGGGTTCACACTGGGTTCACACTGGGTTCCCACTGGGTTCACAGCGGGTTCACACTGGGTTCACAGTGGGTTCACAGTGGGTTCACACTGGGTTCACAGCGGGTTCACACTGGGTTCACACTTGGTTCCCACTGAGTTCCCACTGGGTTCACAGCGGGTTCACACTGGGTTCACACTGGGTTCCCACTGGGTTCACACTGGGTTCACACTGGGTTCACACTGGGTTCATACCGGGTTCACACCGGGTTCACACCGGGTTCACACCGGGTTCACACCGGGTTCACAGCGGGTTCACACTGGGTTCACAGCGGGTTCACACTGGGTTCACACTGGGTTCACACTGGGTTCACAGCGGGTTCACAGCGGGTTCACAGCGGGTTCACACTGGGTTCACACTGGGGATCACCAGGCGCTACAACTTAAGATCTCTAAACCCAAAGTGCATGATGTCAGATTTCATGGCCAACCTTGTCAGACATGAGGGTGGAGATGGATCGTCCAATCTGGTGGTAGTCCATGCTGGTGCTGGGCGGGCCCAGCAGGACGAACAGGAAGCGGACCGGCACCGGGACCTCCAGCACCGAGTCCAGCTCCACCGCCTCCAGCAGCCGCACAAACGCCATGGTGGGCTGCTCCAGGAAGTCCAGGCTGCCTGGAGAACCGGACCAGAAGACACTCAGTACACCACTACGGATCGTAGTACATTGAACAGAACATATGGGCCGAATGGGTGGATGGCTGTGGGGGGTCGGGAGGCTAGAGAAGCGGGATGGACGTTGGATGGATGCGGTCATAATGGTGGAAGAACTGTTTGTTGGATGGATGGTAGGTTGTTAAGGGGGTTGGCCCAGTGGATAGATTCTATGTGTATGGTCGCATATGGACTAATTGATTGAAGGATGATGGATAGCGAGATGGATAGATGGAGTGAAGGATAGAAATATGGATGAGTGAATAGGTTGATAGACGGATGGCCAGAAGGTCTCGACATCGGCATTGTGTGAAGAGATTTAACAAAGAATACAACATGGCCGCCGTCCCTATTGTCTATGGGATCCTCTAACAAACGGCCCCTTTGAGCGCAGCTGAAGACACTAGCTGCTCTGTGGAGGAGGAGAACAGATCACTGACCCACGAGGACCACCGTGGCCTCTGCGTTCTCGGGGATCTTCTCCAGGAGCTTCAGCTCGTGTTTGGACTTGGAGCGATGCATGGCCCCCAAGGAGGACTCCTTACTCTGGGAAAACTACAGGAAGACATCAGAGCTACCATCAGAAAACAGGGGGAATCAGGAAAACGGAAACGTCCCCTGATGAGGACCCTGCGACCCATTCAAGGTGAGCCCCTGGACTCACCTGTGCGTCGTTCTTCTCTATGTCGATGCGGAGCTCCGCCTCCCCGGGGACTGTGGTGGAGCCCATGAGGGGGTCTGTGACCGTGGGTTCTGTCGGGTGGGGGTGATGGTGGTTGGAGGGCTGGTGGTGGTGATGGTGGTGGTGGTGGTGGTGGGGGATGAGGCTGCCCAGGCTGGCTGCTGAGATGTTCCTCGGGAAGTGGGGCGTGTGCTCCTTCTCATCGCTCGGATGACTAGAGGAGTGGGTGGAGGGGGAGAGGGAGGGAGGGCGAGAGTGGAGGGAGGGAGGGTGAGAGTGGAGGGAGGGAGGGAGGGAGGGAGGGTGAGAGTGGAGGGAGGGAGGGTGAGAGAGGAGGGAGGGAGGGTGAGAGTGGAGGGAGGGAGGGTGAGAGTGGAGGGAGGGAGGGTGAGAGTGGAGGGAGGGAGGGAGGGAGGGTGAGAGTGGAGGGAGGGAGGGCGAGAGTGGAGGGAGGGAGGGAGGGAGGGAGGGAGGGAGGGAGGGCGAGAGTGGAGGGAGGGAGGGTGAGAGTGGAGGGAGGGAGGGTGAGAGTGGAGGGAGGGAGGGAGGGAGGGTGAGAGTGGAGGGAGGGAGGGTGAGAGTGGAGGGAGGGAGGGTGAGAGTGGAGGGAGGGAGGGAGGGAGGGTGAGAGTGGAGGGAGGGAGGGTGAGAGTGGAGGGAGGGAGGGTGAGAGTGGAGGGAGGGAGGGAGGGAGGGTGAGAGTGGAGGGAGGGAGGGTGAGAGAGGAGGGAGGGAGGATGAGAGAGGAGGGAGGGAGGGAGGGTGAGATAGGAGGAAGGGAGGATGAGAGAGGATGAGAGAGGAGGGAGGGAGGGAGGGTGAGAGGAGGGAGGGAGGATGAGAGAGGAGGGAGGGAGGGAGGGTGAGAGGAGGGAGGGATGGAGGGTGAGAATGGAGGGAGAAGGTAGAAGAAGAGGGAGGGATGGAGGTCAGAGTTAGCAGGAGGAAGAGGGATTGCATAAATGACATAATTTGCCTCGAGGGATGTCAATTAGTGTCACCAGAGACAAGACATACAGAATACAAGTAACCCGCGCGCTATCAAGTTGGTCCCGGTCTAACTGGTCCTTGTTTAACTGGTCTAGATGTTACTGGTCTTGGTCTTACTGGGCCTAGTCTGGCTTGTCTAGGTGTAACTGATCCTGGTCTAACTGGGCCTGGTCCAGCTGGGTCTGGGTGTCCCTGGTCCAGTTACCTGTGTTTCAGCAGCAGGGCCCGCAGGACGTTGGCCCGGTCCTCAGCCTTGATCTGGTCGGAGATGATCATCTGCTCCACCACCTGGTGGGCGATGCCCGGGAGACTCTTCTGGTCAAGGTCCAACAGAACCGCGCCTGGAACAATGTAGAATACAAAGAGCAGATGCCTTCTTAAGACACAATACACATACAGAGTTGTCCACATTCTGTCTCTTAAGGCTTAGTTATGGTTTCACGTTAAGCTAACGCAAGGGGGTTCACGGACCCATTACGTCCTTACGGACCCTCCTTACGTCCACCGCGAGGGCCTGACGGGCGCATCCCAAAAACTGTAACCTTGCGTCGAGGCGACGCATCAGCAAGGGTTGTGATTGGTCCGCTCACTAAAACCCGATCCACGTGCGTCAACGTGGAACCATAACTTTACTCTCTCTGCTCTTCCTCCCCTTTCTCTCCCTGACAACTTCTTCCTTCAGCTCTTCGTCCTTCCCCGGCCCCCATCCTCCTCCTCCTCCTGCTCACCATGGGAGATGGTCTTGCGCAGCTCCAGCAGGGATCTGAAGGAGAGCGAGGCGACGTGAGGCTTGCCCCAGCGCTCCGTCTCCTCCTCCACGTCCTCCTCAAACTTGATCCAGCGAGCCGTCTCCTTCCACTGCATCTCCTGGTTCTTGTCCATGGTGAGCTCATTCAGCTCCACAAACACCTGGAGGGCACAAGCACACACACACACACACACAAAGACAGACACAGATGGACAGAGGGACAGACAGACAGACAGACAGACAGACAGACAGACAGACAGACAGACAGACAGACAGACAGACAGACAGACAGACAGACAGACAGACAGACAGACAGACAGACAGACAGACAGACAGACAGACAGACAGACAGACAGACAGACAGACAGACAGACAGACAGACAGACAGACAGACAGACAGACAGACAGACAGACAGACAAAAACAGAGACACACACACACACACAGTGAGTGAGAGGGGGTAGTGGACAGAGGTGAGAGACCGTGCACATCCAAGCTCGTGCTGTCAGGAAGCAGGGGTTACGAGACACACACACACCAAAGTAAAAGACCTGCCCTGTTGACTGTGGAAGCAGGTTGAAAATACCTTTCAAAGTAAAAGCCTCAGAGCATGTGAATGTGATCAGAACAACGACAGCCGACGTGCTTCACTCCGTTCCGGGTTATTCAGGCTCAAAAGACACAACAACACTTCTGATGGGGTCAGTACCGCCGGTTTTAAACCACACACAACCCGACCCATCTCCTGTAGTAGACACACAGGACCTCCACTTAAACAACAAACCAACGACGACATCCACAAAGCTGTTAGCCACCCTGTGAGCCAACCACACTCCCCAGCCCCATGCTACCAGTTCCCCCCCAGCCCTCTCCCCCGTGGTGTTATCCTCCAGAGTCCGGGCGGGGGCCCCCCACACCATGCCCTGACGGCCCGACCGCGCCACACACAGCCCGGGGGCGGGGGTCCGGCGCCTCACCTTCTGCGGCCGCATCTTGAGGAGCTCGGAGAGCAGCAGGGCCTGGGGCCGTGAGGCGGAGCGGAACAGAACCACCGGCTGGGCGGGCAGGGGGGGCCACAGGTCAGAGAGACGTGGGAGCGCTGCTGATCCAGGGACCCGGTCCCACACAGAGGACCGCTGATCCAGACACCAGGACCCACAGAGGTCCGCTCCATTCACACACACACACACACCTCTACAGGATACCACCTCTGAGCTCTTGTTTACCTGTGGGTCTGTGGATCCTCGGTGTGTGTGTGTGTGTGTGTGTGTGTCCGAATTTGTGTGTGTCGGAATGTGCATGTCTGTGTATTGTTTCTGTGTGTCCGTATGCGTGTGCGTTTCCGAATGTGCATGTCTGTATGTGTGTTTCTGTGTGTTCATATGTGTGTGTCCGTATGTGCGTGTCCGTATGTGCGTGCATGCGTGTGCATATGCTTGTGTGTGTGTGTGTGTGTGTGTGTGTGAGTCTGGTTGTGAATAAAACATGTCTCACAGTGTCTGGTTACCTGGGCTCATCCCTACGCCCTCCTCTCTCTCTCCCTCTCTATTGGGTGTGTGAAAGGAAAGAAGTAACTCGTTCATTTTTAATGTCGTCCCGGTCCCTGGCCGACCCCCATACAAAAGGAGATAGGGGAGGAGAGGAGGTAAACCAAAGGGGAGGCGAGATTGTAAAGAAAAGAAGAAGAGAGGAAAGTAGGGGAGCGAGGAGGAGAGAAGGGAGGAGATTAAGAGAGGAAGAGAGGCGGAGGGAAGAGAGGAAAGGAACAGGGAGTCGATAGGAGAGAGCAAAGAGGATGAGAGAGTAGCGGAGAAGAGAGAGAAGATATGAGGAGAGAGGAGTGGATAGGAGGTAAGAGGAGGGGAGAGAGAGGAGAGGATTAATGGGGAGGATGGATGGAGTGAGAGGGGGAGAGGGGATGACAGACAGGAGGAGAGGAGAGGAAAGAGAAGATTGGAGAGAGGGGGCAGTGTCTAAGCCTGTCCAAAACATTTCCATGGATCTTCATTATCCTGCTTATCAGAGAGATTAAAAGGTCACAGTCATTTTTCCATCTTCAACATTTCTGTCCTACATATATGTTTCTGGGTCTAAAACCCGGATTTGGAACACCATCGCCCTCTACAATGTTAAAAACCAGATCACCACCAAACCGTCTCTTTCGTTAAACACACACACACACACACACACACACACACACCATGTCCCAAGAAGGACTACAGACCGACCGACAGAGGGCAATGCTTAAACCCAGCAGCAGCGTGTCCAGGCTAGTTAAGGTTGGCCCACAATAACACTTTGTAGTTACAGTGTGGAGAATGCATACCTAACTTGATCAAATGACCTAACACAACCGTTTCGGTTTACTCTTTTAGATATTGATTGTCATCAACTGCGTAATAAGGGCTGGTCAGGGTTGCATCCACCTTGCTTTAAAGGGCATATCCCAATCCCTGGGCTCGCCCCTGCCCCCTGGTGGAGGCTGGGGGTTCTGCGGGCTCTCACCTCGTGGGGCGTGTGGTCCTGCTTGCGGTTGCGGGTGCTGGGCTCCTTGTGGTCCTTCCCTGTGTGGACCACCTGTCCCTTGGTGCTCTTCCGCACCAGGTGCCTGCGGACCCCGGGGACATCTTCAAAGCGATGGCCTGAACAGAGGACACATTCCCGGGGTTAGGAGGGCGGGAGCCAGCAGGGCACCTTGGAGGACGGAATTAATCGTGGTCCCATTTGGAAAAGGAAAGGGTAAGGGATTTAGTTATTCTACAACATGTGTGGCTATGTGTGCTTTTATTGCCGCAATGGACAGGAGAGCAGAGACACATAGGGAGCGGTTAAAGGATAGAGAATGATATGTAGTACGTAACGTTGATCCACCCCGTTAAAACGAGGGAATGATAAGGACTATTTAAATAAATGTGTTGAAATCACAGTGACAATCTGACCTTTCCACCGGTTGTTCTGGCAACTCTGTCCAGATACTGCAAACAACATTATAGTCCCTGACAAATATAATCACAGTGCAGTCTAACTCTAAGAAATAACAGCACATATGGATTCTGATATGGAAACGGTGGTTTCCCCTTGAGATTAGAGCGCCCTTACCTGCCTCCACAGTAGTGACGCCCACATTATAAACTGAAAAACTCTCCTTCATTAAAACCATCCCTGGGAAAAAACAAATACAACCTGGTACCGTCTCGAAACGCAAAACACCCCAAAAACGCTGATTGTACGAATAGAGTCTTCCCTTCTATAAACCTTCCCCTAGTTAGTGATCAGTCAACCTCCATGCTCCAACCAGGGGCAGCCAGGCGCTGGTCAGTGGACCTGAAAAGTGCGGAGATGGGCCGGCCAGAACCTGGGCTTATCTGGACCCATGGGGGGCACCGGCCTCTTGAGGGAGGAATGGGCTTAGAGATGGGGGGGTTAAGTTGGCACGGTTGCCTTGGTGATGTGACACCCGCAACCTGACCGGCGGCTGACCCGCGCCGAGGCGTGGAGCCGTCAGAGAGCGTTAGCGGGGCCGGGAGTCAAGACAGAGCTGGGCCGGGCCCAGAAGGGGACAGGAGGGGCGGTGCTGGTGGAGGCGGTGGTGCCGGTGATGGATGTTAAACACTGCTGCTTGAGCAGCAGCCAGCTGCCCTCTTCCCAGGCTAATCAACAGATAGGAGACGTCCTGATGGACTGCAGGGTCATCCTCTTGGTTCCAATAGAGACCTTAATGAGCTTCTGAGCACTGATCCCTCATCCACCCACCCCGTCCTCCTCCTCCTCCTCCTTTCCCTCTCCCCCTCCATCCCATCTCCCCCCTCTCTCTCTCATTAGTGCAGGCTGTATCTGGGGTCTGTTCCAGGGCCCTCTGATGCTGATGGGGGGGAACAGCTAAAGTTATTAAAGACCCTGTCTGACTTGCTCTCCGAGGGGGGCGGCGCTCTCCACTGAGGGGGCGGGGCCACCGGCCATGAATCATATGGCTTGGCCCCACTCCCTCCTGATGTGTCAAGAGGGCCCGCAGGTGGAACCAAACACAGAGCCGCTCGTTAAAACACACACACACACACACACACACACACACACACACACACACACACACACACACACACACACACACACACACACACACACACACACACACACACACACACACACACAGGAGTTGTAAAACTGTCTAGACATCACATACATGAGAAATGTCTTGTGCCAGTGTTAGGAAACGAACCCAGTTTCTTGTATCATACAGAAAAATCCTTTAGCCTAGAACTGGTTATTGCAACCCCTACACTGAAAAGGTAGCCTGGGAAGCAGACGGAGAGAATAAACTCTCTGCTCTCTCTCCTTCCTACGTTTCTCACCCAATGAGACCAAATCGAATGTGATTGACAGGCAAGCTCGATTCCCTGAACCAATCAAAGTAGAGATGCCCGGATGGGTCAGGGATGAGCCAGTAGCGGTCTCTCTTAGGCCCAATCGCATTTCTACCCCTTACCCCTCCCCCTTGTTTTGAAGGGGTAAGGGGAAGGGGGGAGGGGGAAGGGGAAGGGGTGAGGGGTCGAAGTGGGATTGGGCCTCACTCTTGATGCCGTCCAGGTCGGCGGAGGCCAGGGTCTGGGCCTCGCTCTCGTCGGTGGGGATTCGCTGGTACTTGGCCTGCTCCGCCCCTGTCATGTTGCCCGTCCTGCGGCGCTCCGTCAGGTCGTAGCTGCGGCTGGTGGAGGACACGCGGCCCAGCGGGGGGTGGTCGGCGCCCGCCTTGGAAGACGCCGGGCTGGCCGGGCTGGGGGACTCTGGCTTCCTGGGGCGGGCGGGGGAGGGGGACAAGGAGGGAGGAGACGGAGGGATGAGGAGGGAAGGACGAAAGGAGTGGGAGGAGGGAGAAGCTCAGTCGGACCGCTCGTCACCCACAGACCTTAAAACACAGATATGAAGTGAGACGTTCCTCCGGAGGATGAGTGTTACGCAGCACAGAACGTAGAAAGCCCTGTGAAGTGTGATCAGCGGCTGAGCTGCACTAGCGCTAATAAATAATAAACACAAAATGACCAACCTGGTTTTTCCTGTCCAGCTGTTTTTTTGGTTCCGTCACTTATCCAAGTCGCTTTTGACGATAATGTAAATAAGGAGATGTAAACGAAAAGGGGAGGCAGCAATCCTATGAACCATACGCATCAAACCACCTGGTCCAAATCAAGGTTTCAGGACCAGTTTTAGGTTCCTTCAGTCCTTCACCCCAAAACACCTCCAGGTTACTCCAGACGAAGCTTCAGGTAGATCCACCATCCAAACACCTCCACAAGCCCTCTGTTACCAGGGATGCTTCAGGTCTTTCAGACGTTCTGGAAGAGACTGGACCCGTTCTTTGGGCTAGAACAGACGAACCGACTGCAAACCAGCCCCGTCTCTGGTACCAGAGGACAGGGGGTTTCTATGGCAACGGCTGATATATGGGGAGGTTATTGGGTCTGGTCGGATCACACGCAGCAGGCCCTCTACATGCCAGGGTCATGGTAACCCGACAGCCAATCAGGGGAGCTTCTGAGTGGCTCTCGGCCAATGAGGGTGAAGAAGACTGGTAAACGTTTCTCGAAAATGACGAACACGATTGTTACACAACCGACGCCACAGCAGGTACACGGGCGCGGAGACCAGGGGGAGACTTCTGTCCTCCCACCCGTAACAATGACAGAATGAATCATGCGTTCATGTGCACGTGTGTGTTACAGATGCACAAATGTCATTAAAATAATAGAGAAAGAACATCAAGTTATATTAAAACCTCAGTGGGATTGGCGGCTTGGATAACAGTCTGCCAAATTCAATCTACTGTCAATCTAGGCTGCGATCTTTGAAGATCAACCAATTAGATAGGTGCAGACTTAGGGGAGGGGGCTTAGCCTCTCTAGCCTATCAAAGATCAGTTTCAACATTCCAAGCTCATAGATTCCCACAGATCCTCCGTAGTCGTCAGAACAGCTGTCAAACAGGAACACAACTCAACCTTCATAACAGAAAGGAGCGTTTCCAGGTTGTTTTACGGGACTCACTCTGTGGAGGTGGAGTCATCAGTCTCGAGCCCCACACCGGACTGGGTCACGATGCTCACGTCTCGCACCCCATGGGGGGTGGTGGAGGAGTCGGACCTGTAGGTCATGTGGGGGTCCTCATCGGAGACGAAGAACTATGGAGGAACAGAGGAAGGAACAGAGGAAGGGACAGTTGAAGAAATGTTGAATGGCTAGGGGAACACAGGAAGGGACGGTTGAAGAAATGTTAAATGGCTAGGGGAACACAGGAAGGGACGGTTGAAGAAATGTTAAATGGCTAGGGGAACACAGGAAGGGACGGTTGAAGAAATGTTAAATGGCTAGGGGAACACAGGAAGGGACGGTTGAAGAAATGTTAAATGGCTAGGGGAACACAGGAAGGGACGGTTGAAGAAATGTTAAATGGCTAGGGGAACACAGGAAGTGACACTAGAAGCAGGCCTTGAGGTGATGGGTGAGGGGGATGAGGAGAGGGGCCTGATGAAGTAAGTGGGTGGGACATGGTGTGAGTGTGGCTTGCTGTGAGTAGGACATGGTGTGGGCGTGGCTTGGTGTGAGTGGGACTGGTGTGGGCGTGGCTTGGTGTGAGTGGGACTGGTGTGGGTGTGGCTTGGTGTGAGTGGGACTGGTGTGGGTGTGGCTTGGTGTGAGTGGGACTGGTGTGGGTGTGGCTTGGTGTGAGTGGGACTGGTGTGGGTGTGGCTTGGTGTGAGTGGGACTGGTGTGGGCGTGGCTTGGTGTGAGTGGGACTGGTGTGGGTGTGGCTTGGTGTGAGTGGGACTGGTGTGGGTGTGGCTTGGTGTGAGTGGGACTGGTGTGGGTGTGGCTTGGTGTGAGTGGGACTGGTGTGGGTGTGGCTTGGTGTGAGTGGGACTGGTGTGGGTGTGGCTTGGTGTGAGTGGGACTGGTGTGGGTGTGGCTTGGTGTGAGTGGGACTGGTGTGGGTGTGGCTTGGTGTGAGTGGGACTGGTGTGGGTGTGGCTTGGTGTGAGTGGGACTGGTGTGGGTGTGGCTTGGTGATGGAGGAAGGTGAGTGGTACATAAAATCATTCAAGAATAAGAATTAGCACCTAAATGCATTCTATTTTAATTCTTCTAGAGCAGGGCAATTGTAAAACGTAAAAAATGTCCCCCCTTGGATCAATGAGATGTAAGGTACTCATTTTTGGGGGGCTATTAACGGGAAATAAGGTAGGACTTGAACTAGAAAATGATGCGAAAACAGTATTTTGCATGATGAGGATATGATGAAATAGAGGAAGGAGCTTTATTCAGCTGAATAACAGCTGCAGTGAATAAAATAAACAATACATAGAGTATTGTTTATCTGAGTGGTTCAGGTTTATGGTAAACTAATACACTGAACATACATACAACAGAAGCATGGTTGGAAATGAGGAGCATATGTTTTAAATAGTTACATTTAGCATATGGACAGACTTAGTTCTGATACTTTGATCCAAAGTGGATCAACATAAATTCAGATCCATCTCATTTATTAGAAGTTAGGGCACGGGTTAGCATGACTACAGGTTAAGCTGTGGACAATGTTGATGGTACCCACCCAGTACCTCTGGGCTGGGAGTGGTGCACCCTAATGTACACTGACCCCCCCCCCATCCCTATTAGGCTAATATCGTCACTGCAACCTGAGAGCTGACTGACCGAGAGGCCGATGAAATATTCAGAGAGGAAAATATGCTCACAGAGACCCGTTCTGTTAGTGTGTGTGTCAGGGGCTTCACCACATACCAACACCCTGTCACCCTGGGGGGTCAACGCTACAGGAGCAGAGAGGTCATGGGTCAAACCACAACACAGGGGTCAGGGGTAAAAGAGATGCTTAGTCTAAAGACACAGATAGTGAGGTTTGGGATGCATTCCTGGGAAAATATAAAGTATAATAGTAATAGTATAATAGTACAGTAATATAATACATATAGAATTATAGTTATCGTTATGTATGAAAGGAAAAGCAAATAATACTAGTAAATAAATACTTATAGTAATAGTATAATATTACTGTTATAGTATAATAGCTATGGTTATAGTATGAAATGAATATTAAAATATTAGTATAGTAATGGTATAGTAGTATGAGTTAATGAGGGGTGAGGGGTCCCGGTGAGGGGGGGTTACCTGCACGTCCTGGGGCCCCTCCGTCTCCGACTGGGAGGTGTGGCTCTCGAGCCCCTCCTCCTCCTCCTCCTCGTCATCCTCGCCCTCTTCGATGGGCGCCCCCCCGGCGGCGCTGCCCCTGTGGTCGCGCTCCTTCTTCCTCTTCTTGCTGCTCTTCTTCCTGCGGCCGTCGGGCGGCAGCTTGGACAGCGGCCGGTGGATGTGGTGCGAGGAGTGGCGGTGGTCTGGGGGAGAAACGCACACACACACACACACACACACACACACACACACACACACACACACACACACACACACACACACACACACACACACACACACACACACACACACACACACACACACACACAGCGCGGTTCAGACCCACGCAGCACAGCGGCGGACACGCTTCACTGGGGCAGAACTGAGACGGAGAACACAGCAGGAGCACGAGGGGACTGAGGCTATTCAGTCTCCCTGAGGGGGCCGCATCGGTTAGTAGGGGCACGGGAACTATGGCGGCGGCCATCTTAAAAACAAACGTTATGGGTTTGAGCTCTCTGATGCCCTCAATATAAATCTGGGTGTCAGATTAATACAACTCTCAAATGTACTATGTGTCCGATTATTTTGTGAGTGATGCCCTCATATATAAGCAGATCTTATTTCTTGTCCTCGTTTTTTCGGTTGTTAAGAACTTTGTAATATGTAATTTTGCATGAAATATAAATAATATACTCAAAGTTGGACTGATATCAAGATGGTTGACTGCAAGGCTGTAGTGGACTTTCTGAACGTGGCTGTCACACACACACACACACACACACACACACACACACACACACACACACACACACACACACACACACACACACACACACAAACTTACTTAGGATGTCCTCCTCGTGGTAGTTGCGGTGCTGGTCGTCGGGGACAACGGAGGAAGGGCTCAAGATCTGCTGGAAACGCTGGACGCCCAGGGCCTTGTTCAGGTCGTCTTCATCCTCCTCTTCCTCGGCCCGAGGGGCCGCGCGGATTGAGGAGGAGGAAGAGGAGGTAGGGGCCTCGGGCTGCAGAGAACAAACAGTGACACACAATACATTTAACTACATTTATTTAAATCTCAATAAATACCTTGTTCTGTTTTTTATTATATATAAAATGTTTATGTAATTGTATATATAATAATATCTCATATAATAAATGGAAAGAAATTGTGTTAAAAGCATCTCATTCGGGACAGACAACCTCATTCTCCCTTGAAAGCTCTGTAATAGTGGGAGTGTGCAGTTCACATGCACCGCCACTAGAGGGCGCTGCGCTGCAGGGAATCTCCCACCGCAGCGCGCAGCGGGTCATATGGTGCTGTGACATGACTGTCAAATCAGCCCCGTTTAACGCAAAACGTGCATGCTTTCATCAAAAGCTCTTTTTTTATTGATGCCAGAAATATGTGACCAAGAAAAGAGAGAAGGGGGTTTGACATAGATCTATTTCGTATACAATTGTCATTTAACTGATGCTTTTATCCAAAGCATCCATCCATGCATTGAGACACATGTCATTTAGGAGCTGGAAGGGGTTAGTGGTCATCTTGCTCTAGGATGACTACAGGTTAGACTGCAGACACTGGGGATCGAACCCACAACCTTCACCACAAGACTATCCTGCCCAAGCCTTGCAGTGTAGCCCTGTAGCATGCAGCTCAGCTTCTTATTTGTACAAGAGATGGAGGGGAGGAGGAAGAGGAGAGCAGGTAGATTCATTCCCAACCAGCACGTCCGCTAGCCCCGTTACCTTGGATACTGCACGTTGCCCTTGGCGCTAGCTATGACCCCCTTCTGCGGCAGACGCAGGGAGGGGCATCGCCACGGTAACCTAATCTAACCCCCACCACCCCCGACGAGAGCGTTCTCAGGAAACCCAAGACCTGGTCTCCATACTGAACTCTCCCCTGGTGGTGGGTGGGAGCACTGCACTCTCCTGCCCTCCACTGCTTTCAGCGCCTCTGCTCTGCTCTCCACTCCTCCCTTCTTGTCTCCTCCCCCTGTCCATTCGAGGTGAGGGGGGCTTCTGGACCATCGACCCCCGGTGGTCGAGCTGGGGTATCACATACAGCCCCCTATAGCTGTCTCGGCTAACCCCTTAACTTCACATGTTGACGCTTTGGGGTCAGGTATGTGCAAACAACCTCATGGGGTTTTTCCATAACATGGGGAATTTCCTAGCAAAATAAAGGCTAGCGGTATGTGGAGCAGGTGTTAAGTAACCTGGCATATTGTCCATAGATTAAAGACAAGAAAACGAATGCTTTTCCAATTTGGTAACCCATCCATCACAAATCCAATAAAAACACAAAAGTTCCCAGGACCCACTGGGAGAGGATGGGTTGACCTTTGACCTGCGTGCAAACACACACACACCCAGGTGAGTGTGAGAGGGGTGGAACAGAGGCTCAGGTTGGGCTGCTGGGCACACATCCAATGTTGACGCAAGGTTAGATTCACCATAAAAACTAACAAGCCAAACGCAGCCCAGATCTAGAAACTAGGTACTCAGCTGACCTCTGACCTTGCTGCATGGTTCATACATTTCCATAACGTTCTCCTTTACCGTGAGCGGGATTCCTAGCGAGAGTACCAGTACGCGATTATCAGTTTGGACTAAAAACAACAGCATAGCTGGATGTAACCGGAGCTTGAGGGTATGTCCAGGTATTAAGTGCCCTTTTCACAGCCATTGTTTGACCAAAGTAGTTTGAGCATTTAGAAGATCTGTGGTAACAAAAATGTATTCTCTTTGGGGATGAATAATTTAATTTAAGAATCATTTAATCTAATCCAAGAAGAGAACATTAGTGATCATCATTATTTACACAATCTAAATCCCCAGGCATAAATTTAATATCCTTAAACCACAATCTCACCATTCAACATCTTGTTGAATGGTTATCTTATCTTATTTAGTTGTCATTCAAAACCCATCACCTACACTGCTATTCACTCCCATCCTCAGCCCCTGTACACTACGGTGATTGTCTCCTGTTCACTACCCTCTCGTCTCCTGTACACTGCAGTCTTTGTCATGCAGTTTAACTGCTTCACAGATAAGGGTTTCACAGTAAATCTCCAGACATGGGAAAGACGTGTGAGAAATCTTGAGAGAGGGGAACCCACTACTTGTTGAACAAGCCCTGGTCGACTTGCCAGCTGGCTGACAAACAACCAAGCAATTAAAAAGAGTGACAAAATCAACAATAATTCACCTTAATTGAATAATCATTATTCACCGATTTGTCTCAAAGCAGGTGAGCGAGTCGACTTACCTGGCTCATGCTGGTGTGTGCTTACGGGATTCAGGGCAGCGTTTGCGGCGATGACAAGGTGTCAGCGGCTGACTACCATGGCAACAGTGCCGCGGGAATCAGGCCGCTTCTATTAAGAGCAGCTAGCGGCGGTGCTAGCCAGTGGCGGTGCTAGCTACCAGCGCTTATCAAACCCTCGTGACCACTGTAATCAGGACCCTATCAGCCGTCACGCTGGACAGAATAAACACCTCTTTCATGCTCACTTTGAAAACACACACACACACGTCGCTTGAAAAGGACAAGAGCTGTTCAAACAAACACACTATTTGTCGGCTCGGCATGCCGTTCGCGTTTCCACTTGGCGACATCAAGCCCAAATATTGACCGCTGTGCTCTGGGTCAATCAGCCTTGAAGGACACAATGCTGGCCTGGGGACACGGTGGGGCTGGCAGAGGGAGTGTGTGTGTGCATATGTGTGCATGTGTGTGCATGAGTACGCGTATGCCGTATATGCGCATGTGTACATGAATGTGTATAGTGTGTGTAGTGTCTGAGGGATCATGTGAGGCAGCGTAACAGGGGCCCTACAGTTGACCTCCAGGTGACTCTACGTACAGGGAAACTTCTTACAGGTGACTTTACTCAACAGGAGAAAGTCGACTATGCAGCGGCATGGGGCTGGTTTTTGGGGTATTAATAACATAATGGGACATACTGGGAGTGAGTAACACTCAATGGGACAGAGATCAACATAGAGTAACATGAGTGACAAGATGAAAGTCGACTATGCAGCGGCATGGGGCTGGTTTTTGGGGTACCCTGCAGGAGCCCACAAGTAAACGATTGAACATTGAGTCTTGGCTCTATGGTCTATTTGGGACAACAGACTTGGCAAATGCACCTTGACCTGACTAATACAACTTCTTCAATTAAAAAGTAGGGGTCATGGATGAGCTAAACGGCTACAGACCGGTGGCACTTCACTCAACATGAAGACCCTGGAGCTTTTAAAAAGGAGGTAAAGGGAGGCTAGATTTGTGCAGTTATCGTCTTATAAACTTTATGCTGTGTGATTAAGATATGTCCAACAGTAAAGTGAGATGAGATTACGGCCCCTGAGATATTGTTATCGCTGCTACAGTAGTGACCTAGCCCTGGAGATTCCGAAGAACAATCTATTAATCACCCAACAGTTCAAATGGGCGAGGACGCATTTGCCCTTCCCTCATCCCCCTCCCTGCCAGATCTCTGTCTCTGACTTTACTAACAGGAGACTTAACTGACTTTTCTAACAGGGGACTTTTCCCACTGGTGACTTTACTTTACCCTCAGATGACTTTACTTTACTGATAGAGGTGACTTTACTTACAAGGGACTTCAGCAACATGTGACTTTTCCTAATGTAGAGTGTTTGTATCTGACCCTGTGCAGATCAGAACCGATACAGTACACCAGGTATCCTCCACCTTTATGTTACGGTGGCCCAGTATGCAAATGTGAAATATTCACGGCCAGGGCATTTGACAAGCTCACCACCGGCCTGCGACAGCCAGAGACACCAGATGTTAATTTTTTATGTCAGAGCATGTGATTTATTGGGATGAAAGAGAATTACATACACAAGGACATGACCATATATGGATGACCTTGCACTGTGTTTAGCAAACACAAACTGCATAGTAACAGAAACTTCTTGAGGTCTTGAAATACCTTTATTCAGACATATTCATTTCTGGTGCATAAGGGCATCCAATGCGTGAGTTTTTTGTTACAAATATGGCTGGCTGCACCATGGGAAATAAACCTCTTTGTTACCTTAAAGTTCATTAGCCACTACAGCAATTTTTATCAATGTCTAAACTGCATTGTATTACACTTTTCCTTGTATAGCCTGAAAATGGAATGATAAAGCTTTTTCCAAAGGAGAAAGTTTTGATTTGTCTTTCATTTGCAAGTTCATTTTACGTAGCTAATTTTTGTCTGTAGGGTCCTCCTAATATCACTGAATCAATCACTATAGTTTGACTGCATAGATCATGCACAGATCCTAGATGCTAAGATCCTGACTGCATGGTGTCATTAAAGGGAGTGAACCTCATGGCATGTTAAACTTTTTCTATCACTTGCTTTTGCGATTATTGCAGTTGACATCACAACAAGCCCTTCCTTGTTGTCTGTTGTCGGTCTGTTGTCTATGCTTTCTGCCCCCTGGTTGCACATGGCTATCTGCTGTGTCGTTGCCCGGGAACCTGTCTATTCAAACTTACTTAATTTGGGCAACTTAGTTGGGCTTAGGACACCAAGTGCCTCACTGTGCGGCTCAATCTGGTACAATATAAATAGACTGTAAAAATGATAATTGAAGAGAAATATTTATCTTTCTTCATTTCTAAATCTCTTTGGGCTGATGACCAATGGTCCAGGGCTCGGTAGCGGCCCGTTGGTTGTGAAGTATGTTTCTAAAAATAACAAATGAAATACTGTCAGCTGTACATATCTGTCCCGCTGGGACTGAATGTCCTCGATAGAGTAGAGGGACAGAGAGAATGTATGTCCTCTATAGGGGACGAGAGCGGGCGAGTCAGTATGTGTTTGAGTGTGTGTGAGAGGGAAGTGACCTGAGAGATTACCCTGACAGCTAGGTCTCAATCCTCTCATTCTGCAGACTCAGCCTGTGGGGACACCAGCAGAGAGAGGAGGGAGGGTGTGTGGTCGTCGTCCATGATGCAATACTACAAGAGCCCTGTTCCTTTCTCGACTATAAACACTCAAGACACCAAATGGATGCCCATGTTTGGTCTCATACAAAGTAAGGGAACATGGACTGTTTAGAAGCAGTATGATGACTTCAGAAGAAGGAAAAAGCGAGGTGGACTTAAGTGTTTTGTGTTTGCGCTTCTCATTTCTCTTCCTGTTTGGTTTTCTTACCTCAGCCAATCAGCGGAGCCCTAATCTATTATCTAGCTTCCTGGGGAATCAAATACTGGGAAGGCTGGAACGTTATCTTAATTCATCTTTAATTAATCTTTAATTAATCAATTATTAAAGCAATATACATATTGTATTTCATTAAATACTACATATAAACAATGCTTTCAATACTGTGTACATTTCATGGTAAGAATACGGATGTTTAAGAGTGAAAGCACCTTTAAGTTATCTTAAGGGCCTTTAAAAAGGAGGTAAAGGGAGGCTAGATTTGTGCTGTTATCGTCTTATAAACTTTATGCTGTGTGATTAAGATATGTCCAACAGTAAAGTGAGATGAGATTACGGCCCCTGAGATATTGTTATCGCTGCTACAGTAGTGACCTAGCCCTGGAGATTCTGAAGAACAATCTATTAATCACCTAACATTTAAAATGGGCGAGGATGCTTTTGCCCTTCCCTCATCCCCCTCCCTGCCAGATCTCTATCTCTGACGCCCACCGTTAAATTATCAGACGGTAAATCCTCATCCCCCTCCCTGCCAGATCTCTGTCTCTGACCCCCACTGTTAGACGATCAGACGGTAAATATGTTATTGCTTCATCCTGTGTTCATCCCCCTTCCTGCAAAACATCGCTCTCTAACCTCCTACTGGTCTTAAGGAATTAATCAATGGAGACACTGATGGGTTGGTATTAGCATCAAATAGCCCTTCTTTTGTCTTGCAGTTACAATAACCAATCCCCCAAAACAGGTCTGTGGGCCATCTTACCCAGGTATCACACCCCGCCAATTGTTTCACATCAAGAGGAAGACGGCGGATTGCTATTAAGTTCAAACTTTTGGTATGTTTAACTTAGAAAACCGGCAATGTTTGGAAGGTATCCGATCGCCCCCACCTTGTCATGTGTTTTGATAAACTGTGTTTTGTGATGTATTAATAACATAATGGGACATACTGGGAGTGAGTAACACTCAATGGGACAGAGATCAACATAGAGTAACATGAGTGACAAGATGAAAGTCGACTATGCAGCGGCATGGGGCTGGTTTTTGGGGTACCCTGCAGGAGCCCACAAGTAAACGATTGAACATTGAGTCTCGGCTCTATGGTCTATTTGGAACAACAGACTTGGCAAATGCACCTTGACCTGACTAATACATCTTCTTCAATTAAAAAGTAGGGCTCATGGACGAGCTAAACGGCTACAGACCGGTGGCACTTCACTCAACATGAAGACCCTGGGGCTTTTAAAAAGGAGGTAAAGGGAGGCTAGATTTGTGCAGTTATCGTCTTATAAACTTTATGCTGTGTGATTAAGATTTGTCCAAGAGTAAAGTGGGATGAGATTACGGCCCCTTGAGATATCGTTATCGCTGCTACAGTAGTGACCTAGCCCTGGAGATTCTGAAGAACAATCTATTAATCACCCAACAGTTCAAATGGGCGAGGACGCATTTGCCCTTCCCTCATCCCCCTCCCTGCCAGATCTCTGTCTCTGACCCCCACTGTTAAATGATCAGACGGTAAATATGTTATTGCTTCATCCTGTGTTCATCCCCCTTCCTGCAAAACATCGCTCTCTATTCTCCTACTGGTCTTAAGGACTTAATCAATGGAGATACTGATGGGTTGGTATTAGCATCAAATAGCCCTTCTTTTGTCTTGCAGTTACAATAACCAATCCCCCAAAACAGGTCTGTGGGCCATCTTAACCAGGTATCACACCCCGCCAATTGTTCAACATCAAGAGGAAGTCGGCGGATTGCTATTAAGTTCAAACTTCTTGTACGTTTAGAAAAACACTTAGAAAACCGGCAATGATGCAGCACTGGGACTCAACAGAGGTGTTTATTCAGGTCTAAGCTCCCTATTCAGCCAGTGAACATTCAAGTGGTAGACATTGAGGTGGTACAAACGTACAAGTCCTTTGAGTAAAATACCGAACGGGGCACAGCCAGCTCTTCTACCTAAGGAGGCTTGGGTTCTTTGACGCGTGCAGAAAAATGCTGCGCAGGTTTAACCAGTCAGTGGTGGCAAGTGCCCACTTTTATGGGTAATGTCAGTCATCCCCTCCAAAACATCCAGTCAGCTCAGAGAAGCAGCCACAGTGGACGTTTTATCTTGCTGTGGTGCAGGACTGACCGGTTGACGAGATCCTTCGTCACCACAGTCACAGGCTTAAGTAATCAAACTACTCAGAGCGATTGGCCAAAATATTCCCACCGATCAATACACATCCTACTCTGATGCCTGCTACTCCTGCTCCAACATCCGTTTTCCCTGGAAAACAAGTCTTGTCAGGGAATCAAGTTGTGAGAGGTGGTTTCTTAAAGTATAGGGACACAATGATTGTAGGTCATATGATCTGAGAGACAGAGCGGATGAAGATCCTAATCTGGCTTTACTCAGGTTCCCTCCGGACATAGCTAAAGGGCTTGTACCATGTACCATGTACCATGATGCATCCAAGAAAATACAACAAAAAAAAAACTTATGCCACTCGCCTGATAAACCCTGTGGCAGTTTCAAACAAAACGGAGACGCCCAATAATGAAAAATCTTCCCAACAATAATGATTAAACAATGACAAAAAAAGCATAACTACTACATGATAATGTGATGCAGTGATTTTAAGTCCTATACTGGTAAGGAGATTGTTTAATGAGTCAAAGTAAAGGTTC
Organism: Gadus chalcogrammus; assembly: GCF_026213295.1. Classification (NCBI taxonomy): domain Eukaryota; kingdom Metazoa; phylum Chordata; class Actinopteri; order Gadiformes; family Gadidae; genus Gadus; species Gadus chalcogrammus. The sequence goes on from NC_079434.1 coordinate 9,681,982, forward strand.
GCTGTCTGCAGCATTGGACTCCTTGATACACAGAAAAGGACCAGCATGCACCCAAGACCAGTAACGCAGATATGAACTATAAACGCTGCTGGTTACTCTTTAAGATAGGTGCGACCAGCATCGCGCCAATGACTACCAGTAATCAGTGATGTATTAGAGGAAGACAAAGATAGTGTTGCGCTGGTGGGGTCTGAGCCAACGGTATATACCGCATGGTTGGAACCCAACAGCTTTGCCGGTTTTGGATGTTTCAGCGCCAGTAGTCTAGGACAAACTTTACTGAGCTTTATCTCCGTTGGGGAATCCAGAAGCTATTCAGAAAGTATCTTTCTACCATAGAAGCAATGACCTTGGCCAGCTATTCTTTTGAAACTTACTAGTAGTTTGAAACAAACAGCACAACCTTTTCTGTGGCACTCCAATCTTGATTGTATACTTAAATTGTTCACAGCCTGACTTGTAAGTCACATCTGATAAAAGTGTTGATTAAATGGCAAAATGTGAACGTAAGCAGCTAAACAAATCTGCTACTAGTTTAACTACAAATCAGAGGATATTATTGGTTAATGTTGAAGGTTTTAAGTCATCTTAAAACAGGTCATTGCTATTAAATAATATGCCTGACAGGCCAAACCAATAGGGCACCAGCTGGTTGAGAGGGTATAGCAGGCTCCAACTACACCATGTGGGTTTTACCTTGATCAGAAAGCTATTTCAGCTATGTGGAGTTGGTTAAGGTGGAACTGTGCAAACTCACCTCCGGTGTGTACAGAAAATCCATCAGGTTGTCACACATCAATCCTTGGCTAAATATAAGACACACGGATTGCCTTTTCTCTGTGAAACCTTGGAATTATTCATAAGAGCAGTTGACCATGGCCATAGTCTCTCCACCCCATCTCTGTCCCTCCCCTTTTCTCCCGTCACGTGACCTGGGTCGCTTCCTTGGAATCAGCAAATCGCCCAAATTTCCAAATGATTGATGTTCAGATATCCAAACAGTGTTATCTGAACTTTGCATGAACTAGTACATACACATTGTTGTTAAGGAGATAATTATTAACCCAGAGCAGAGAAAGCTGTGGGACAAAATAAATGATTGGGAAAGTTTTCTCATGCAGTTTAATCGACTCTGCGCTCTGTGGAGCATGTTTACACAAAACCTTTTTATTTATGACACTTAAATGAAAATAAATATTTCTTGTCACTTTGTCAAACATTCCTATTGAGATTAATAAGACATTAACAATTGAGCCGTATTGATGTCTGAGTTGGTAAATATTAGATACAGGCCCCAGGTAATTTAGTTGTTCAATATTTGCAGGCTTGAAGTGGCCTATATAACGATGATTTACATTAACATCATATGATATGACACAAAGACATGACTTCCATGTCACTCCAAAGCCAGTAAACCGAGGACATGAAATCGTCCTACTTATCAGGCTGATTATCCACTTCATGGTCGGCTTCCCGGTCTCTGAGAAGCGCTCTGGTTGCCCTGATGACCATGTGATTGAGTAATGCCGAGACAGGAAGTAACTCACTGGATGCTAACCAAAATGCCAAGGTCAGTGAAAACTGGCACTTCCTGTATCCAAGCTGCTGCCGGCTGATTGGGTGGAACACGAGTTGCTGGCTCTCCATAGTTCTAGAATATACCAGATTTCTATGTTAAGTAAGTTCTAGTTCTATAATTATCCACATGTACGAAGGCCCGTTCTGGAACATATATAACTGTATACTTTCCTAACCTGCATTTATATTATAGGCTTCCTTCACCAACCCTAAAATTATTTAACCAACTGTGTCAATGAATTCTGTTTGGTACAGTCTTTTTTGTATGCATGTATTTGCTTGTAACGTTACCATAAAAGGTCAAACATCTTTTGAAGATTTATTTTTATGCACTGCTCCTGTCTGGTCGCTGCTTCCAGACAGAAGGATGGCTCGACAGACCTCGGTGAGACAACATAACCACTCATCTGAAGACTACAATCTGAAACCTGCAGAGGAGGAGAGCTGCTTTCTTTCACTGCCCTCTTCCTCTCATGTCTACCATGTGCTGTGTTCAACGGCTGAACCTAACAAACAAAGCGTCTTATCCCGACCACACTGTCTGCGAGGCAGCAGCAGTTTGTCCCAAACTCAGATTTATTTAAAATAACAAAACTGAAATAAACAAAGAGAAAGGCGGTGAACTGCACGACCTTTGACCAGCTTGGCACTCTTCCACATTACTCTGGGGGCCAGAGTGTGTGGTCTGGTGTGTGTGTGTGTTCGGTGGCTATACAGAGCCCAGATTTCTACAAGGAACAGCAAAAACAAACCAAAACACACAATGTGATGCCAGACTAGCAAGAGAGCGCTGAGACAGCATAAATCCAGCATGGTAGCGGGGGGTGGGGGTGTGCCAAGAGGAGGGCAGGGGGAGACAGAGTGTGGCAGGCAACAGTAAGGCCTGGTGTGGTGCTCAACAGCTGTGGAGCCTCAGCATTACAAAAGACTCTCCTAACCCAGAGGACTTCCTGTTTCAGTGACCTCCCCCCAAAAACCTCCTCCAAACGCCAACCATTAGGATATCAGTCAACACTGGAGCAGGCAGTCGGGAGATATGTCGACTTTTGATTGTGTTATTTGCAGGAATGGGCTCGCCAGCATGGATTGCAATATGGGTTAGGGTTCCATCATTTTCCATCTGGGATTAATAAAGAACATCTGATCTTATAATAACGGATTTCAGTGCTTCCCACGATGCTAGTCAACTGTTTAGAGCCCGAGCCATTGTTGTTTACTGTTTGGCGCAGAATCAATCACCAATCCAAACAACCAGATTCATGCACCAATCAAATCTAGCCACACTGGTTATCTAAATGCCATATCCAACTAGCTTTGGAGACTGGAGAGCCCATTTAAATAATGTGTTCAAACCATCTAGCCAAAGCCTGCTTCAGGCATCATAATAACCTGGGTCTGGCCTGCCATGGAATACCGTAGCTACCGTGAAATACACTGTAGCTTAGGGCTGCTCGATTATGGGAAAAATCATAATCACGATTATTTTGGTCAATATTGAAATCACGATTATTCAAACGATTATCTTTGAGTCTGAAAACGTGTTGTATTTATTCACCATGTCTCTTCCAAAAAAAACTTTGTAACAGAACTTTGAAATTACGCCTTAAGAAAATACACAAAATGGTCAAAAAGAAAATGTTCCAATCTAAAATGATATACAGATATGTGTCCAGCTGTTCTGACCTTTCTATAAATCATAAAAAAATAATAAAAAAATATAAAAATAATAATTAACAAAAAATCGGAAAACTCGATTATGTTAATTTTCTGATCGTTTGACGCTAAAATCGTAATCGCGATCAAAATTTGATTAATCGCCCAGCCCTACTGTAGCTTACTAATAATTGCTTATCTTTTGTTAAATAATGTAGACCTGGCCCAGGTCTGGGTTGGTTTGGTTCTGCTGAACTTACACTGTGGATGACAGACGTCATCGCGTGGGTGTTGGGCTGGGGAAGGCTTGGGTCTGACATGTCTCTGCAGGATGGAGGGGTGGGGCAGCAGGAGCAGAAGTGATGGAGTTCTGTAAGCTTCTGGATCGGTGTGACTTTAGCCCTTCTCTTTCTCACTGGGACTCAGGCAGCTTTTGGGCAGCATAACCTAGGAAGAAAAGCAAAGACTTCAATACAGGTCGATACAGATTAAATCACTATGATCCAATAACACAACAACACATATTTGGTGCTCAGTATCTGTAATGTGCTTTACTACCAAGATTACCAGTATACTGGGGCAAGACAAAACACAGAAGGACTCTGGTTTGATCTTATAAAATTGTCTTAATGATTGAGGGAGTATGTCCTAATGCTTTGTGTGCAAATCAAGACACATAATTGTACGGCGCTTAAATCACTATTCTATTCTCAGAGGGCTTCACAGGCCAACATGACATGATCCCCCCCCCCCCCCCCCCCCCCCCCCCCCCCCCACCACCACACACACACGCAGATGCTAGGAGTGCCTAGGTGCCAAATGGGCAGACATATAATGGCATTGTCTTCATGATGCACCACAATTCCGTGTCAATGAAACCGGAGAAGGCGCCAAGGCGTTCTGCGTGCCAAGGACAACAAAGCCTACAGTATTCCAGGACTGCACAATCATTGAATGTCAAAGGACTCCTCAACAACACAGAGTGTTCAAAAACACCACTGAATGTATTGACCAGGTTCTGGGAAGGAATCAATCCTAAGGTCTTCTAACGAAAGTAAATACCCATAACGTTTTCTGTAATGCCGTTAGGAGCCATTACAGGCTCATGTTAGGCCTCCAGGGATGCCATTTAAGGAGGACTGTTCCAAGACGGTGGCCCTGGATGAGGAGCCAGTAGCATGGTGGACCTCGGCCCAAATAAACAGAACAACTGGCCAAGTCTACACATCTCACTGTGAGTTTTTTGTGGACACGCCAGTGCAGATGACACTGTATACTTTGATTGCTCTCAGCCTCACTTGTAATTCACTGGATCAAAGTGTCTGCTAAATTATTTGATGCAAATGTGTTTACCAAGTGGTGGCACTGGTCACAGCCCAATGTCACAGCGCTACAAACGACAAGACGTAATCTACACCCGCAGGTCCATTGAGTCAGAGATCTAGACAGGCAGCAGTAGCTCCTCAGGCCCACCACCAACGTCATTAACAGACCAGACAGATAAGAGTGCTGATATAACATGGCCACTATCAACTGGTTGCTGAGCCATAAGTGGCTGTGTGTGCTGTTTCCCCCTGGATGTTTTACAAGAGGGCTTTAAGACCACGAAATCCCACACCTTATTGGACATGAAGAGCCCAATATGCTGTGGCCACGCGTAATTCAGGGAAGGGAATCAGGACAACAAATTACGGCAACCTTCCCCAAGGTTAAATTTTTTCCTTGCAATTAAGCGGCAAAACCTTTTAAAATTTTCTCGTCATCCATATTAAAAAAATGTATACCTTGAAGTTTGCTACAACTCATTATAGCAACAAAAGCATGACTGAACGCATTTTAATAAATATATTACAAATATATTTTTACATTTAAGGAAAATAAGGGAAGAGTGGAGGGCATGTTATTTTTAGTTAAGTCAATTCAACCTTCAGATGGAAGTCAAACACAAGCTTATTACAGCTTACATTTCCTCTCCAATACTTTCAGACATAAGAAAAACGAATGTAGAGCGGAAATATGATCAGGCTTCAAAGCTCAAGCAATGTCATCATGTCACTCCAGCCGACCGATACGAAGTACATTATAACCTAGAACAATGATAACAACATATTTTCTTGGCAGAATGATAAGTGGCGGCCTGATTGCTGGGTTAAATAGATATCACAGAATCATTGGTTGTTAGTTTATGCACATGGAACAGAACAGTGAAAACAAAAGTATATGCATATATATATTGACATCTAGACATACTTTGACAAAAATATTTTAAGCTGATGCATAAAAATCAAATAAAATATGAGTGTTTGCATGACCATCGAGAATGCAATCACAGTCTTTTCAGAAAATGCACCATCTAGTTAAATTTGTCACTTCATGGCCTGTCCTATGAATGAACAAAGAACAACAAATTGTATCTGCACCCTCTAACCATGGATCATGTTATCTGGAAAGGTAGCATAACTCCAAGGGCCGCTATCAAAGTCAAGCCTTTCCGAATCACAATTCCTTTGATGACCTTGGTCAAGTCTTCGCTCAGTTACCACGTCTGCCACACAGCTCAATGAGAGATTTCTTCCTGGACTGTGTGGGACCATTAGGAGGCCTGCCGGGAGGACCAATCAGAACGAGGTGACATTCTGGACCACATCAGCTCATACTCGACTACAGAGGACGACCACAGCACCCATCTACTTACTCAATTGGACAGGCTCTGTAATCGGAATCCTCCTAGATCCTTTACTTTTACGATGGGCTAAACCATCTCTCTGATATTGACGTTAACATCAAACAAAATGGCTGACAGGTCAAGGAAACGGGAGGGTTCAGGAGATGCTATAAATTTGACACTAGACACAATAGTAAAAATGAGTGTGTTGATGTAAGAGGGAGCCGTCAATGCAATTGTGGAGAGAATAATTAAGACCGAATAGCTTCTTCTACTTGCTTGATATTACCAAATCTATCTATCTATCTATCTATCTATCTATCTATCTATCTACCTATCTATCTTTCGCAACCTGAAAAAAACATTTGCAGAAATGTTTGCTGAAGATTACTGCATTTCCTTTGGATTGCATCACCAACATTGAAGTTACCAAGTTGACAGAGACAGTTTTTCTGTATGTTCTATGTAGCATCATTAATTGTAAGAGCGTGTGTCTCTAGTTGTCTGAGCCATAGTGTCGTTTTCAAACAATCTGTAACCACTATTCCTCTTCAATATTTTTCTCAAAATCAACATAAACTTCAACAATCTAATGGTAGTAAGAATATGGGGGGGGACAGCGGGCATCCCTGTGGTGTGCCTGTTCCCAGACAGAGAGGGTCAGATATCAGCCCAGATGCTTTTTCTGTAAAACTGTGTGATCCAAGACATGAATACTGGACCAGAATTGAAATGGCTTAGTACATCCATTATATTGCTGCTAGCAGCATGGGAGAGTTGACATTATGAGTTTATGCAATCACGTTTCAAAATCTCTGAAGGTTGTCTGAGGATAACCTACCTCTCATGAACCTTCTCTGTTCTGGGGCATTAGACCCTGTATAACTGTATCCAGCCACTGTATTTAAATCATTTTATGGTCAACATTCTCGATGCAGAGTAGCGGATCCTTATCAATCTTTTTAAGAGGGTGATGATGGCCAGCGTAGGGGACTCGGTTTATTACATATTTTAAAAGCTGACTAAATTATGTCCTTGAATGAACATAATCTGTGTTAGAAAGCACCTGTAAAACTCAATGTGCAAACCTTTGCCTTCAGGGGATAGCTTTTATCAGTTCCACCTGAGGGTAAAAGTGTTGCATGCTCCAATTCCTTCTAGGTTTCCTTCATGAAGTGAAGCAGCATACACGGCCAACATACGTAATCATAGTCATGGAAATACATTTTAGCATTAATGTGTTACTTGTGAGAGAATACAAAACAATTTTAGATGTTTAGGCCTACTTATGTATCACAAAGATAACAGGAGAGAAGAAAAAAGAACAAGACGTCCTTCTTCCCTGAGAGAAGCCTATATGTTGCGGCTTATTGTTAGCCCAATCCTGGGCCAGTTTGTTAAAGGTGCCATGGCATGGAAATCTCACTTTATGAGGTTTTCTAACATAAATATGAGTTCCCCTAGCCTGCCTATGGTCCCCACGTGGCTAAAACTTGCGCTCGGTGTAAAACGAGCACTAGGTATTCTACTCGCCTTTGAAAAAAACGGAGGCTCAAGAGCGCTGATTTGGAATGTGGTTTCCTATGTCGTCACACTGCAGTAAGCTCCTCCCCTTACTCTGCCTGGCCCGCCCCTTCTTATTCTTCGTCGCCTTTCTCGCTGAACTGGATTAAAATGTCAAAGTGTACTACTCAAAAACCATGTAATTAGTGTTGTAAATAAACTTCCAAAGTTTTTCAAATCTTATTTGGAAAATAACTTCACATAGTGTGTCTTTTTACAATTTATTATTCGTTACCAGCATTCGTAGTGTTGATCAGCAGTGAAATAGTCCGCCAAAGACGTTGACGTCGCTTAGTAACCGAAGACGCTGGGGTTGACAAGTTACCGGACTACTACCATGCAAGTGAACGGAGCATTCCACGGCATTGAGAAGACCCGTGTAATAAAGGCCTATAATATTTCTGTTTATGGCATAGATTTCTCCTCAGATTAGGCCAATAAAGCAATGATAACGGAAACAAAAAAAACAAAAAATCAATCAAAACCCTCATTGTTTAACATGAATTGGCTAAACAAATGACCACTGTAGCATATTTAAACAGAATTCAAATTGTGCAAGGAATTATTTACATTGGTCTTTCTGACCGGGGACATTAAGAAATTCCGGTCTTCCTCATTTTTTTCCCGGGTCAATGACCGGTAATAACCAGACAACGGAAACTCTATAAACCGACTAACTAACTTTCACTGTCAACACCGAACCCGATTTTCTCAAACAGAAGTTTCAAAATAAGATCTAGTAGTAAGTACGGGTAGCATAGAACTAACGTTAGCCAAGTGGGGGCTCCATGATTGCTAAATCTAATTAGAGAGGTAAAATTGCCATTAAGGAAGGAAAGCATAGTATGCCTTGCGACTGTGCTTCGTAGCATGCCTTGCGAAACCCTGTATGCCTTTCAAAACACCTCGTGATTGGTCGATGAAACACTACCAGGAACGCAGAGGTGCCTAAGCGCGGCCCGGCAACAATCCCCTTCTCCTCCTTGTTCAGTCTACTTCACATTGATTTGGACGTGGAAGAACCAGGAACATCGGAAAACCCAACGCGGTCGTTTGAGATTCATAATATCGGCTCACACAGCTTTTGGCCGTGATAATATATATTATATGATATAGATATCTATGTAGGCTATATGATATTATTTAGATATAGAGCTCCAGGACTCCCGTGTGTTCTAGAATATTTACAGGACACGGCTAAAGGCTGTGTGCGCCTCGCCATTGCGATGCATCCACTGTAAACAGAGCGCATGGTACCGTGGCTGCAAGCTGCTCAGAGCCACACCCCCACCCTCCTCCTTGACCCGCCTCGCTCCTCCTCATTTGCATTATAGCTACAGACACCAAAACAGCGCATTTGGGGGAAGCTCAATGTGCGACTGGCTCGGAGTGGCTGTAACTCTGCACCATTTCGGGAACGTCTTTGAATACTGTGTTAGTGGCCCCCTAATACCTATATTAAAGCATCCATAAAACAGCATGTCATGGCACCTTTAAGTATATAGTGTAAGGACTTCAAAATAAACCCTATTCTATTTCACCAAGGGGAGCACTTTCTTTCCCTCTTTCATATTTGGCCTGTAGACGCCTAAATCCAGTGTACCAGAATCTTTGTAGATGTAAAATACAAAGAAAAATACAAGATAAGCATTGGAATGAATTAGAGCTAAACATTGAACAACGTCCAGAGCTCAAGGCAGTCTGTTGCTTAAATGAAATAGGCCACAGTGGAAGCACTCCCAAACATTATGCTATCAGCTGGGTTAAAAGATTATTTTCAAAGCCCCTGGACGAGAATCAAGGTGAAGACAAGTCCCTCTCGATATTTTGTTACGATGCACTCCATGAATTTGGCTGCTGCTTATTCTTCTGAACAGAACATTATGTCCTTATCTTATCTTAAATGTGCAGCGCATTTCTTGCACTTTGGGTACAGCTCTGTGGACATATCCATGCTGATGAAGATCTTATGGCCATCCTAGAGCAAGGGGTTGGTTTTGTTTATATGAATGGCTAGGCCTAGAGTATTATCCCTCTCCCGGTCATTGAAAGATTTGGCAATAATCCTTCAAGAAGGTTGACCTCCCTAGGACCCCCTGCTCGGGGTCCGACTCGGTGCGTTCAATCGTAGGTCAAGTTGGGAATTTATCTCGGCCCAGCATCTCTGGTGACGTTTGTCCAGGGAACTCTCCCATCTACTGGGTCCCACAACCTTCACATGCTCCCGTCTACCTGGCCGCTATACCGGGAGACTCTGAGCCCAATTGCCAATTAAGGATTTACACTTAAATTGGAAAATGTACTGAATGAAAATAAATAGGCAACCTCACTTCTGAGATACGGTTTGA